>NC_069501.1:981970357-982227857 GCF_027579735.1 Bombina bombina | reverse complement strand
TGCATAACTACCTTTGGGTTGAGCAGACTTGGTCTAACGTGGTGTCGGGTTAGCATATGATAAGTGTTAGTTGTTTTTTATCAGCACTCTCCATTAAAGTCTATGGAGAGAAGAAGTTAATGCAGTTGTGATATCCAAAATCCTAAAGTTAGTGCACAACAGGTTTTGCGCTTCTGTAGACTATTTACTTTCAAATTATAATACGTGTGCTAACCCACTCGCATTAAAAGTTTACTTCTGGGGGTGTTTGTGTTCGAGCGAAAGAGTTTAATAGAGAGACACTTATAACCTTGCCCTATGGGTTCATTTATATATATACATACACACATACATATACACATATATACATACTGTATATATATATATATATATATACACACACATATATCTGTATATACATATATATATATACACATATACACTGTCTATTATTAAGGCTCCACAGGAGCTGAAACGCGTCAGACGCCCACCCCCAGCCCTCCTCACGGCCTCCACTCATAGCCATTAATTTTGCCTAGTTATACGGAGCTTTTAATTGAAACTTGAAAATAAAAACTCACTTTGCTTTGAGCTCTTCGTCTGGACCTTTTGTTCTAGAATACATATATATATATATATATATATATATATATATATATATATACACACACACACACACACACACCTCCGCAATAAAGCGAATATAGCAATAATGTGAGTCACACTAATTTTTGTTTCCCGGTGCATAGCAGTTGTACTTAGACTATACTGTAGTCTATTAAGTGTGCAATTACATTATGTCTAAAAAAAACTATGTACATGCCTTAATTAAAAAATACTTTATTGCTAAAAAATGCTAACCATCATCTGAGCCTTCAGCGAGTCATAATATTTTTGCTGGTTTTGTGTATATATGTGTATTCATCATGTGTATTTATGTGTATTCATCATGTGTATTTATGTGTATTCATCATGTGTATTTATATGTATTCATCATGTGTATTTATGTGTTTAGATGTGTATATATGTGTATTCATCATGTGTATTTATGTGTTAAGATGTGTATATATGTGTATTCATCATGTGTATTTATGTGTTTAGATGTGTATATATGTGTATTCATCATGTGTATTTATGTGTTTAGATGTGTATATATGTGTATTCATCATGTGTATTTATGTGTTTAGATGTGTATATATGTGTATTCATCATGTGTATTTATGTGTTTAGATGTGTATATATGTGTATTCATCATGTGTATTTATGTGTTTAGATGTGTATTCATCATGTGTTTTTATGTGTTTAGATGTGTATATATGTGTATTCATCATGTGTATTTATGTGTTTAGATGTGTATATATGTGTATTCATGTGTATTTATGTGTTTAGATGTGTATTCATCATGTGTATTTATGTGTTTAGATGTGTATATATGTGTATTCATCATGCGTATTTATGTGTTTAGATGTGTATATATGTGTATTCATGTGTATTTATGTGTTTAGATGTGTATATATGTGTATTCATGTGTATTTATGTGTTTAGATGTGTATATATGTGTATTCATGTGTATTTATGTGTTTAGATGTGTATTCATGTGTATTTATGTGTTTAGATGTGTATATATGTTGGAAAAACAGTGCAGATAGACTTGCTCAACACAGGCTTGCAACAAACCAACTTGTGAAACTCTCAAAATGTGTATATATGCAGGCCCAAGCTGAACATTGGGCATACCAGGCAAATGGGCGATGGGCCGAGGCTGGTTGCAGGGCCATTTTATTTTATGTGAAGAACATTGTAATGTAAAATATGCATAACTACCTTTGGGTTGAGCAGACTTGGTCTAACGTGGTGTCGGGTTAGCATATGATAAGTGTTAGTTGTTTTTTATCAGCACTCTCCATTAAAGTCTATGGAGAGAAGAAGTTAATGCAGTTGTGATATCCAAAATCCTAAAGTTAGTGCACAACAGGTTTTGCGCTTCTGTAGACTATTTACTTTCAAATTATAATACGTGTGCTAACCCACTCGCATTAAAAGTTTACTTCTGGGGGTGTTTGTGTTCGAGCGAAAGAGTTTAATAGAGAGACACTTATAACCTTGCCCTATGGGTTCATTTATATATATACATACACACATACATATACACATATATACATACTGTATATATATATATATATACACACACATATATCTGTATATACATATATATATATACACATATACACTGTCTATTATTAAGGCTCCACAGGAGCTGAAACGCGTCAGACGCCCACCCCAGCCCTCCTCACGGCCTCCACTCATAGCCATTAATTTTGCCTAGTTATACGGAGCTTTTAATTGAAACTTGAAAATAAAAACTCACTTTGCTTTGAGCTCTTCGTCTGGACCTTTTGTTCTAGAATACATATATATATATATATATATATATATATATATATATATATATATATATATATATATATATATATATATACACACACACACACACACACACACACACACACACCTCCGCAATAAAGCGAATATAGCAATAATGTGAGTCACACTAATTTTTGTTTCCCGGTGCATAGCAGTTGTACTTAGACTATACTGTAGTCTATTAAGTGTGCAATTACATTATGTCTAAAAAAAACTATGTACATGCCTTAATTAAAAAATACTTTATTGCTAAAAAATGCTAACCATCATCTGAGCCTTCAGCGAGTCATAATATTTTTGCTGGTTTTGTGTATATATGTGTATTCATCATGTGTATTTATGTGTATTCATCATGTGTATTTATGTGTATTCATCATGTGTATTTATATGTATTCATCATGTGTATTTATGTGTTTAGATGTGTATATATGTGTATTCATCATGTGTATTTATGTGTTTAGATGTGTATATATGTGTATTCATCATGTGTATTTATGTGTTTAGATGTGTATATATGTGTATTCATCATGTGTATTTATGTGTTTAGATGTGTATATATGTGTATTCATCATGTGTATTTATGTGTTTAGATGTGTATATATGTGTATTCATCATGTGTATTTATGTGTTTAGATGTGTATATATGTGTATTCATCATGTGTATTTATGTGTTTAGATGTGTATTCATCATGTGTTTTTATGTGTTTAGATGTGTATATATGTGTATTCATCATGTGTATTTATGTGTTTAGATGTGTATATATGTGTATTCATGTGTATTTATGTGTTTAGATGTGTATTCATCATGTGTATTTATGTGTTTAGATGTGTATATATGTGTATTCATCATGCGTATTTATGTGTTTAGATGTGTATATATGTGTATTCATGTGTATTTATGTGTTTAGATGTGTATATATGTGTATTCATGTGTATTTATGTGTTTAGATGTGTATATATGTGTATTCATGTGTATTTATGTGTTTAGATGTGTATTCATGTGTATTTATGTGTTTAGATGTGTATATATGTTGGAAAAACAGTGCAGATAGACTTGCTCAACACAGGCTTGCAACAAACCAACTTGTGAAACTCTCAAAATGTGTTTATATGCAGGCCCAAGCTGAACATTGGGCATACCAGGCAAATGGGCGATGGGCCGAGGCTGGTTGCAGGGCCATTTTATTTTATGTGAAGAACATTGTAATGTAAAATATGCATAACTACCTTTGGGTTGAGCAGACTTGGTCTAACGTGGTGTCGGGTTAGCATATGATAAGTGTTAGTTGTTTTTTATCAGCACTCTCCATTAAAGTCTATGGAGAGAAGAAGTTAATGCAGTTGTGATATCCAAAATCCTAAAGTTAGTGCACAACAGGTTTTGCGCTTCTGTAGACTATTTACTTTCAAATTATAATACGTGTGCTAACCCACTCGCATTAAAAGTTTACTTCTGGGGGTGTTTGTGTTCGAGCGAAAGAGTTTAATAGAGAGACACTTATAACCTTGCCCTATGGGTTCATTTATTGATATATTGTAGTTATAAATATATATATGAAATCTTTAGCTAAGAGAAAGAAGGATAGTTTTGGTTGTAATACTTTACACCTCTTGTAGAGAATATTTTCTTTGGATACCAGTGTAAACATTGTCAAGATAATCTGTATTGTATTTTATTATTTTTTATAGTTTTTAAGGTTCTTAATAATCTGTTTTTTTAATATATCAGTGTCGGAATTTAAATTGTTATGTATTGGTATAAAAATAGCTCAGTGTGTTTTGTTGCTGAGCAGCTGATTCTATACAAGAGACATATGGATGTATTTTCTGCAAACCTCTAAGATTCAGAGCCAGTTATAAATACACAGAAGTCCTCCTCCAGTAGCCAACATATGCACACACACCCACACTCTATCCTGTACACGCCGTCTCCATGGGAATGTCCCACGCTTGTCCTACACTTGCAAAGGTGCGGAATTCAGCAGCAGCAGCAAAGTGCTGAGACCCCAATTATTAATTAGTAGATAAAGATGAAAAAGAATGAAAGGAGAAAACAGGGAGGAACAATAGTGCACAAACAAGCTGCATATAAATGGAGGAGCAAATAAAACAGCAAGTGACGAGCTATGACGATGAACACAGTTAAAGGAACAAAAACTTTTGGTATTATGAAAACTTCTCACTTATGTAAGTGTAGCACCTTCACTTCTGTATTTGCAAATATACAGATTATTGCATTCTATACATTTTCCTTTATTTTAAAGCCATAATTACATTAAGACCAGAGAAAGAGCAAGTATACACACATGGTTAAGATTAGTATTCTAATTACTATACATTGCACTTCCCTCAATGTCTTCTTTGTTCTGAAATACTTTCACCTAGATTTAGAGTTTGGCGTTAGCCATCAAAAGCAGTGTTAAGGGGTCCTAACGTTGCTTTTTACCGGCCGCTGGTATTTAGAGTCAGCCAGGAAAGGGTCTACCGCTCACTTCCTTACCGTGACTCCAGGCTACCGCAGATCCCCTTACGTCAATTGCGTATCCTATCTTTTCTATGGGATTTGCCTAACGCTGGTATTTGGAGTCTTGGAAGAAGTGAGCGGTAGACCCTCTACCGACAAGACTCCTACCGCCAAAAAAAGTCAGTAGTTAAGAGCTTTATGGGCTAACGCCGGAATATAAAGCTCCTAACTACTGTGCTATAAAGTACACTAACACCCATAAACTACCTATGTACCCCTAAACCGAGGTCCCCACACATCGCCAACCCTATAATAAAAATTTTTAACCCCCTAATCTGCCGACCTGACACCGCCGCCACCTACATGATCCCTATGAACCCCTAATCTGCTGCCCCTAACATCGCCGACACCTATGTTATATTTATTACCCCCTAATCTGCCCCCCCAACGTCGCCGCTACCTTACTTACACTTATTAATCCCTTATCTGCCGACCGCACCTCGCCGCCACTATAATAAATGTATTAACCCCTAAACCGCCGCACTCCCGCCTCGCAAACACTATAATAAATTTTATTAACCCCTAATCTGCCCTCCCTAACATCGCCGCCACCTACCTACAATTATTAACCCCTAATCTCCCGCCCGCAACGTCGCCGCTACTATACTAAAATTATTAACCCCTAAACCTAACTCTAACCCTAACACCCCCCTAACTTAAATAGAATTTTAATTAAACAAAATAATATTCCTATAATTAAATAAATTATTCCTAATTAAAACTAAATACTTACCTATCAAATAAACCCTAATATAGCTACAATATAACTAATAGTTACATTGTAGCTATTTTAGGATTTATATTTATTTTACAGGCAACTTTGTATTTATTTTAACTAGGTACAATAGCTATTAAATAGTTAATAACTATTTAATAGCTACCTAGTTAAAATAAGTACAAAATTACCTGTAAAATAAATCCTAACCTAAGTTACAAATACACCTAACACTACACTATCATTAAATTAATTAAATACATTAACTACAATTAGCTAAACTAAAATACAATTAAATAAATTAATCTATAATACTAAAAAAAAAACCCCACTAAATTACAAAAAAAATTAAAAAAAATTACAAGAAGTTTAAACTAATTACACCTAATCTAAGCCCCCTAATAAAATAAAAAATCCACCCAAAATAAAAAAAATGCCCTACCCTATTCTAAATTACAAAAGTAATCAGCTCTTTTACCAGCCCTTACAAGGGCTTTTTGCGGGGCATTGCCCCAAAGTAATCAGCTCTTTTACCTGTAAAAAAAAAATACAATACCCCCACAACATTACAACCCACCACCCACATACCTCTACTCTAACCCACCCAAACCCCCCTTAAAAAAACCTATCACTAACCCCCTTAAGATCATCCTACCTTGAGTCGTCTTCACCCAGCCGAGCCGAATTCTTCATCCAAGGTGCGCAGAGAAGGTCCTTCATCAGGTAGAAGTCTTCATCCAGGCGGCGTCTTCAATCTTCATCCATCCGGAGCGGAGCCATCTTCAAAGGAGCCGACGCGGAGCCTTCCTCTTCAACTGACGACTTCCCGACGAATGAAGGTTCCTTTAAGGGACGTCATCCAAGATGGCGTCCCTTCAATTCCGATTGGCTGATAGGATTCTATCAGCCAATCGGAATTAATGTAGGAAAAATCTGATTGGCTGATCCAATCAGCCAATCAGATTGAAGTTCAATCTGATTGGCTGATCCAATCAGCCAATCGTATTGAGCGCGTATTCTATTGGTTGTCCCAATCAGCCAATAGAATGCGAGCTCAATATGATTGGCTGATTGCACTGCTTTTTTGCAGGTGTTAGGTTTTTTCCAGCCAGCTCAGGCCCATTGTTTCCTATGAGGATATCGTGCACGAGCACGTTTTTCCAGCTTACCGCTACCGTAGGCAACGCTGGTATTGAGAGTTGAAGGCAAGGTAAATTCTGCACAATGCTCCCTTTTCTGAGCCTAATGCAGCCACTCAGACAACTGAGTTGTCTTAAGGGTGCGCTGGGAAAAAAAGCAGCGTTAGCTACGCGGGTCTTTACCGACAAAACTCTAAATCTAGGCCATAGTTTATACTTAGTTTTTGCCAAGTCAAATATACATCTATACAGGTCTTGTTGTGTATCTAATGAGTTAGGGTGTCTAGTCTTATCTGTTGTTTTGGTGCATTAGGTGAAGCAGGGAATTGCCTAGGGGTACCTTCACTTCATAAGGGCAGCTGCCTGGCCTGTCACGTGTTGCCACTTAACACATAGAAATTCTATGTTTTACTTTTTAGATTGCATCAGATGCTTCAACCAAAGTAAAACAGTTGCTGAATTAAAAAAACATAAAATAAGATTATCAACATATATTTGGGAATATAATGGCATCCATTCTAATCAATTAGAAATCCTGTGAAAACTGTCTAGCATGGTCTTTTATTTTAATGCAAAAAGAAAGTGTCCCAAAGGCAAACAAATTTAATTTAATACTTGCAATTTTCTTTTTTTATTTGTATATACTGTGTGTATATAAATTATATATATATATATATATATATATATTGGAATCAAATCAAATAAATAATACTTGCACCGAAATGTGAAAGAAGTAAGAAAACACTGGGTAGAAATAATACTGCTGACTATTCTACATTTCCAGCCAATGGTGTTTTTCTATTGATTGTGTGTTCACACCTCATTACAGTGTATTTTTATTTATATATATATATATATATATATATATATATATATATATATATATATATATATATATATTGTGTCTAAATTGATTATTACAAGAAAAATAAAATTATATATATATATATATATATATATATATATATATATATATATATATATATATATATATATATATATATATATATATATATATACCCTAGTCGATAAGCCTGCCCAAAGGGCAGTCTCATTTTTGTTTAAACTACAGATGTAGAAACAACCTATTTTGTAACTCTTTTTTATATAAATTAGTGGGAAAGCCTGCCCAAAGGACAGTCTTTTGTGGTGACGGAACCACCCTGCCATTTTCTGAAGAGCGGTCTATTGTGGTGACGGGACCACCCTGCCATCCAGGTGGATTCTTTCACCACCCCGCCATCCAGGTGGATTCTTTCACCACCCCTTTTGCTCTCTCTCCCCCTCTCTTTTGCTCTCCCCCCTCTCTTTTGCTCTCTCTCTCCCCCCTCTTTTGCTCTCTCCCCCCTCTTTTTTGCTCTCTCCCCTCTCTTTTGCTCTCTCTCCCCCCTCCCTTTTGCTCTCCCTCCCCGATTTCATTTGCTCTCTCTCTCTCTCCCCTCTCATTTGCTCTCCCTCCCCCTCTAATTTGCTCTCTCTTTCCCCTCTCTTTTGCGCTCTCTCCCCCTCTTTTGCTCTCTCTCCCCCCTCTCTTTTGCCCCTCCGCCTTTCATTTGCTCTTTCTCCCTCTTATTTGCTCTCTCTCTCTCCCCTCTCTCTCATTTGCTCTCTCTCTCCCCCCTCTCTTTTGCTCTCTCCCCTGTCTTTTTCTCTCTCTCTCTCTCTCTCTCTCTCTCTCTCTCTCTCTCTCTCTCTCTCTCTCTCTCTCTCTCTCTCTCTCTCTCTCTCTCTCTCTCTCTCTCTCTCTCTCTCTCTCTCTCCCCTCTCTTTTGCTCTCTCTCTCCCCCTCTCTTTTTCTCTCCCTCCCCCTTTCATTTGCTCTCTCTCTCCCCTCTCATTTGCTCTCCCTCCCCTCTCATTTGCTCTCTCTCTCCCCTCCCCTCTCATTGCTGTCTCTCCCCTCCCTCTAATTTGCTCTCTCTCTCCCCCCTCTCTTTGCTCTCTCCCTCCCCCTTCTCTTTTGCTGTCTCCTCTCTCATTTGCTCTCTCTCTCCCCCTCTCTTTTGCTTTCCCTCCCCTTTTCATTTGCTCTCTCCCTCCCCTTTCATTTGCTCTCCCTCCCCCTCTCATTTGCTCTCTCTCTCCCCTCCCTCTCATTTGCTCTCTTTCTCCTCCCTCATTTGTTCTCTCTCTCCTCCCTCATTTTTTCTCTCTTTCCCCTCCTTCGCTCTCTCTCCCCCTCTCTTGCTCTCTCTCTCCCACTCTCTTTTGCTCTCTCTCCCCCTCTTTTGCTCTCCCTCACCCTTCTCTTTTGCTCTCCCTCCCCCATTTCATCTGCTCTCTCCCCTCTCATTTGCTCTCTGTCCCCCTCTAATTTGCTCTCTCTCGCCCCCTCTCTTTTGCTTTCTATCCCCCCTCTCTTTTGCTCTCCCTCCCCCTTTCATTTGCTCTCTCCCCTCTCATTTGCTTTCTCTCTCTCCCCCCTCTCTCATTTGCTCTCTCTCTCCCCCTCTCTTTTGCTCTCTCCCCTCTCTTTTTCTCTCTCTCTCCCCTCTCTTTTGCTCTCTCTCTCCCTCTCTTTTTCTCTCCCTCCCCCTTTCATTTGCTCTCTCTCTCCCCTCTCATTTGCTCTCCCTCCCCTCTCATTTGCTCTCCCTCCCCTCTCATTTGCTCTCCCTCCCCTCTCATTTGCTCTCCCTCCCCTCTCATTTGCTCTCTCTCTCCCCTCCCCTCTCATTGCTGTCTCTCCCCTCCCTCTAATTTGCTCTCTCTCTCCCCCCTCTCTTTTGCTCTCTCCCTCCCCCCCTCTCTTTTGCTGTTTCCCCTCTCTTTTGCTCTCTCTCTCCCCCTCTCTGTAAAAACCTAATCACTGAAGGGGGCACTCAAGATGCAGTATAATCAATAATCTAGAACAAAAGAATATATGATGGGGCAATGTTAAGCTATCATAGATGAGTATATACACAATAAAGGCAGAAAACAGTAAATTCTTAGATACTGTAGTGAAAATACACTTGCAATTGTGAAAAATTAGACAGTCCTTTATACGTTCTTCAAAGGATAACGATTGCTGTAGCGGCTGCCTCCTCCTCACTGGATGGTCCAGGTGGTACTATATAGGATAAAACAGAATGGAGGGGCGCCTCATGTGTGGTATCATCTATTAATTAACAATGAGTCACAGAACTATTGCCAAATGGATACTCACAAATTTGGAGAGCACACTTATGTGCTGGTAGGGGCAGGCTGCAGAATTAGAAAGGTGTGACAGCTCACCCACTTGAAGGCGCTCTTGGCGTAAGATGGTGGTGCTATAAGGGAGACAAGAAATACGGGCACCACATGTGCAGACTATTAATGGTACAACCACAACACATTCCTTAATGTGGAGGGTACTCACATATTCCCAGAGCACACCAATGTGCTTGTAGAAGCAGGCTGCAGATTGGTAGAGGTGTGGCAGCTCACCCAAACTCTAGGTATCTTGATATTTGTATGATAATGTGTTCCCTCAGGTGCTGGGCTGGTCTCTCATAGGTGAACAATGGCAGATGGTGGGTAGAAATGAATCCACTCAAAGGATAAAAGATATATCCAAATTTATTTAAAAAAGCATAAAAGTTTAAAAACAACAGCACAATGATTGCTGATGAGAGTGGATAACAGGGTGTCCAATAATCACCCAATCATGCAACGCGTTTCACGGTTCACAGACCGTTTCATCAGGCATAAAAAATCATAATAAATCATGCTACCCTTCACTGCCTTATATACCTCACTAATGAACAGAACAAAACACCTCTTTTTGCTAGAGAATGATTGATGTGGTACACCTGTGTGGGTGAGTCCAAATCACTGGCCTAGAGGTGAAAAATCCCTCTTGACTCTGTAAACACTCACCTATGTTTGCATTTATTAATCTATTCTCTGCAGTACAATTATCTGGTGGAATAAACTTCATAACTAATCATTGTTATTAAAAAGCTCCAAACTGGTGAACATGTAAATAGGTTCCTTTACTGGGATAGATGATCCCTCCCACCCCTTTTATTTTACACATTTGAGGTGGTATAACCCTTCCAAAGATGTTTTGGGAGTCTGTATTTGACAGCACTATGATTGATGTGGTACACCTGTGTGGGTTAGTCCAAATCACTGGCCTATAGAGGTGAAAAATCCCTCTTGACTCTGTAAACACTCACCTATGTTTGCATTTATTAATCTATTCTCTGCAGTACAATTATCTGGTGGAATAAACTTCATAACTAATCATTGTTATTAAAAAGCTTCAAACTGGTGAACATGTAAATAGGTTCCCTTACTGGGATAGATGATCCCTCCCACCCCTTTTATTTTACACATTTGAGGTGGTATAACCCTTCCAAAGATGTTTTGGGAATCTGTATTTGACAACACTATGATTGATGTGGCACACCTGTGTGGGTGAGTCCAAATCACTGGCCTAGAGGTGAAAAATCCCTCTTGACTCTGTAAACACTCACCTATGTTTGCATTTATTAATCTATTCTCTGCAGTACAATTATCTGGTGGAATAAACTTCATAACTAATCATTGTTATTAAAAAGCTCCAAACTGGTGAACATGTAAATAGGTTCCCTTACTGGGATAGATGATCCCTCCCACCCCTTTTATTTTACACATTTGAGGTGGTATAACCCTTCCAAAGATATTTTGGGAGTCTGTATTTGACAACACTATGTAATGAAAAGTTATATCGAAATTCGTGTCAATTTAAATGTTTACTTCAATTTGTCTAGTTTAAACTACTAGTAGCAACTAAAACTGTATAATTCCTACTTTGTTATGAACACATACAGATCGTGTAGCGGTTCTATGTTGTTATTTACTAGCCTGAACACTCTTATTCTATTGGTCAAAGCTGCTATGTGGGCAGTGGCCGCGTGACGTGGAGGCCGACCGCCACCACCCACTTGTTACCCAGAACCAGTAATTGTTCATATTGTCATTTGACAGGGTGCCGTCTATGATAGACGCCCCCTGAGTCTCTAAGATTTGACAGTCTGCTTTGAAGCCGTCTCAGAGGTCCACTGACCGAACATGACGGCTGAAGTTCCGTTTACAATCCCCAATCGCAACATCCAAAAAGCCCTTCTTATAGAAGTATAGAGATCGTCAGCCTCGCAACCGTAGTTGCGGAAATATCTGATTTGTATGCAATGATAACCCAACCGAGGACCTGCTTACAGTTTTCCTCAAAAGTGGGTGTGTGTGTAGCCTGACCAATCACTTTCTTAATCCGGATTGCAGTTTTCCTCAAAAGTGGGTGTGTGTAAACTAGCCAATCACTCTCTTAGTGCAAATTAGTTTGTGATTGGCTGACGTGTCAGTATGTGCATAGCGATTGTTGCGATACTCGCAACAGTGTCACTCAAGTTCTTTATTGTAGAGTGTATTATATTGTTTGTATGGATCGGGAGTAAGTGATTTTCCTTTTTTACTACGTGTGTGTTACAATATAATTGTCGTTTCTCAAACCGCTATATAATGAACTTTGTGTCTTGTGTTTTTATTCGCCGGCATTTGTTTCATTCTCTGGCTAATCGCCTACCAAAATCTTTATATAATACAATACATGGCCTAACTTGACCAAATGACATTTCTAAATTTTTATTAAGTTTACAAGTGAGTATATTCCTAATAACTGGTATATGTCCAGGGGGATATAATTGATTCCAAAAAAACGCAAGTTGCGTTATGCAATATAGAATAAAGGATGATAGACTAAACCTATAAAGTGAAATGTGAGGTGTAGTGAATGTGTATGAAATGTCATCATGCTGAAATAATGGAGAAAATGGGGGGGAAATACTGGAGTGAGAAAAAAGATAACTTAGTTAACAAATTAATAAAATGGACTGGAAGGGAAGATAAATCTGTGAGAGGTTGAACGGGAAATATCTTAATATAATAATGGGTTGTAGTCTAATCTCATAGTGATACTGGTGAAAAACTTATAGTGATGAGTTTATAGTGATAATCTGGAAGATCTTGGTGGGGAAAAAAAAAATCTATTAAAAGGATAATTGGATAGAAAATCTATCATGGGGATATCGTAATAATGGGTGCCAGGACCGGGGAACAAAAGTAATAGACAATATGGAGAATAGTAGATAGTATGACTAAAGGGGTGACTAAAATGTATATAGGGGTGAACTAGACTAAAAAGCTGCCAAATCAATAACTTCATTTAAGCCGGAGGGAAACAGAGACTGGAATTTATAAATCCAATATGTTTCCCTCTGGCGTAGACGGGTGTACCTATTATAACCTATTTTGTGGAGGATGTGTTCGAGTGGAGTGATAGAAAAGGTGTGTTGATGTCCATAATGTTGGATGGTGCTGTGTCTTGAAATACTATGTTTGAGTGATTGTTTTTTGATATTTCTTAAGTGCTCACTCCATCTCGTGCGTATCTTCCTGCAGGTGCGGCCCAAATATTGAAGGCCACATCTGCAGGTCAATACGTAAATAACATAATCTGTGCCACAATCTATCCTATTTTTAATGGTGAATACTTCCCCTGTCGTATGACATTTCACAGATGTTTGTCCATGTGTTATATACCTACACATATGGCAACGTGATTTGTTACACCTAAAAGCTCCTATCTTAAAATTCTTGTTTATATTAAGTATAGGCTGATGTATACGATTTCTCTTGGAAATCACAACTTTACTTGGGGCCAGTTTTTGTTTCAGGGTCGGTGCTCTTCGGAATACTACACGTGGATTCCCGGTGATACTATGTTTCAGAATTGGGTCTTTCATTATAATAGGCCAGTGTTTTTTCAAAGTTTTCTTTATATAGGTATGTTGTGAATTAAATTGTGTAATGAAAAGTGGTTCCTTGGGATTGTTATTAGATGATATGGTCAAATTTTGATATTTAGGGGTAAGGATATTCTGTCTATCGACATTCCTTGCTTTCAGAAAGCTGTCTTCTATTAATTGGGCAGGATAGCCTTTTTCTTTAAATCTATTACATAAAATTTCTGACTGTTGATCATATCGGGTTAGAGTGCTACAATTTCTTCTAATCCGATAATTCTTATATTAAGATATTTCCCGTTCAACCTCTCACAGATTTATCTTCCCTTCCAGTCCATTTTATTAATTTGTTAACTAAGTTATCTTTTTTCTCACTCCAGTATTTTCCCCCCATTTTCTCCATTATTTCAGCATGATGACATTTCATACACATTCACTACACCTCACATTTCACTTTATAGGTTTAGTCTATCATCCTTTATCCTATATTGCATAACGCAACTTGCGTTTTTTTGGAATCAATTATATCCCCCTGGACATATACCAGTTATTAGGAATATACTCACTTGTAAACTTAATAAGAATTTAGAAATGTCACTTGGTCAAGTTAGGCCATGTATTGTATTATATAAAGATTTTGGTAGGCGATTAGCCAGAGAATGAAACAAATGCCGGCGAATAAAAACACAAGACACAAAGTTCATTATATAGCGGTTTGAGAAACGACAATAATATTGTAACACACACGTAGTAAATAAGGAAAATCACTTACTCCCGATCCATACAAACAATATAATACACTCTAAAATAAAGAACTTGAGTGACACTGTTGCGAGTATCGCAACAATCGCTATGCACATACTGACATGTCAGCCAATCACAAACTAATTTGCACTAAGATAGTGATTGGCTAGTTTACACACACCCACTTTTGAGGAAAACTGCAATCCGGATTAAGAAAGTGATTGGTCAGGCTACACACACACCCACTTTTGAGGAAAACTGTAAGCAGGTCCTCGGTTGGGTTATCATTGCATACAAATCAGATATTTCCGCAACTACGGTTGCGAGGCTGACGATCTCTATACTTCTATAAGAAGGGCTTTTTGGCTGTTGCGATTGGGGATGGTAAACGGAACTTCAGCCGTCATGTTCGGTCAGTGGACCTCTTAGACGGCTTCAAAGCAGACTGTCAAATCTTAGAGACTCAGGGGGCGTCTATCATAGACGGCACCCTGTCAAATGACAATATGAACAATTACTGGTTCTGGGTAACAAGTGGGTGGTGGCGGTCGGCCTCCACGTCACGCGGCCACTGCCCACATAGCAGCTTTGACCAATAGAATAAGAGTGTTCAGGCTAGTAAATAACAACATAGAACCGCTACACGATCTGTATGTGTTCATAACAAAGTAGGAATTATACAGTTTTAGTTGCTACTAGTAGTTTAAACTAGACAAATTGAAGTAAACATTTAAATTGACACGAATTTCGATAAAACTTTTCATTACATAGTGTTGTCAAATACAGACTCCCAAAATATCTTTGGAAGGGTTATATCACCTCAAATGTGTAAAATAAAAGGCGGTGGGAGGGATCATCTATCCCAGTAAGGGAACCTATTTACATGTTCACCAGTTTGGAGCTTTTTAATAACAATGATTAGTTATGAAGTTTATTCCACCAGATAATTGTACTGCAGAGAATAGATTAATAAATGCAAACATAGGTGAGTGTTTACAGAGTCAAGAGGGATTTTTCACCTCTAGGCCAGTGATTTGGACTCACCCACACAGGTGTGCCACATCAATCATAGTGTTGTCAAATACAGATTCCCAAAACATCTTTGGAAGGGTTATACCACCTCAAATGTGTAAAATAAAAGGGGTGGGAGGGATCATCTATCCCAGTAAGGGAACCTATTTACATGTTCACCAGTTTGAAGCTTTTTAATAACAATGATTAGTTATGAAGTTTATTCCACCAGATAATTGTACTGCAGAGAATAGATTAATAAATGCAAACATAGGTGAGTGTTTACAGAGTCAAGAGGGATTTTTCACCTCTAGGCCAGTGATTTGGACTCACCCACACAGGTGTACCACATCAATCATTCTCTAGCAAAAAGAGGTGTTTTGTTCTGTTCATTAGTGAGGTATATAAGGCAGTGAAGGGTAGCATGATTTATTATGATTTTTTATGCCTGATGAAACGGTCTGTGAACCGTGAAACGCGTTGCATGATTGGGTGATTATTGGACACCCTGTTATCCACTCTCATCAGCAATCATTGTGCTGTTGTTTTTAAACTTTTATGCTTTTTTTAAATAAATTTGGATATATCTTTTATCCTTTGAGTGGATTCATTTCTACCCACCATCTGCCATTGTTCACCTATGAGAGACCAGCCCAGCACCTGAGGGACCACATTATCATACAAATATCAAGATACCTAGAGTTTGGGTGAGCTGCCACACCTCTACCAATCTGCAGCCTGCTTCTACAAGCACATTGGTGTGCTCTGGGAATATGTGAGTACCCTCCACATTAAGGAATGTGTTGTGGTTGTACCATTAATAGTCTGCACATGTGGTGCCCGTATTTCTTGTCTCCCTTATAGCACCACCATCTTACGCCAAGAGCGCCTTCAAGTGGGTGAGCTGTCACACCTTTCTAATTCTGCAGCCTGCCCCTACCAGCACATAAGTGTGCTCTCCAAATTTGTGAGTACCCATTTGGCAATAGTTCTGTGACTCATTGTTAATTAATAGATGATACCACACATGAGGCGCCCCTCCATTCTGTTTTATCTCTCCCCCTCTCTTTTGCTTTCCCTCCTCCTTTCATTTGCTCTCTCTCTCCCCTCTCATTTGCTCTCCCTCCCCCTCTCATTTGCTCTCTCTCTCCCCTCCCTCTCATTTGTTCTCTCTCTCCTCCCTCATTTTTTCTCTCTTTCCCCTCCCTCGCTCTCTCTCCCCCTCTCTTGCTCTCTCTCTCCCACTCTCTTTTGCTCTCTCTCCCCCTCTTTTGCTCTCCCTCACCCCTCTCTTTTGCTCTCCCTCCCCCATTTCATCTGCTCTCTCCCCTCTCATTTGCTCTCTCTCTCCCCTATCTTTTGCGCTTTCTCTCCCCCTCTCTTTTGCTTTCTCTCCCCCCTCTCTTTTGCTCTCCCTCCCCCTTTCATTTGCTCTCTCCCCTCTCATTTGCTCTCTCTCTCTCCCCCTCTAATTTGCTCCCTCTCTCTCCCCTCCCTCTCATTTGCTCTCTCTCTCCCCCCTCTCATTTGCTCTCTCTTTCCCCCTCTCTTTTGCTCTCTCTCTCCCCTCTCTTTTGCGCTCTCTCCTCTCTTTTGCTCTCTCCCCATCTCTTTTGCTCTCTCTCCACCCTCTCTTTTGCTCTCTCTCCACCCTCTCTTTTGCTCTCTCTCTCCCCTCTCATTTGCTCTCCCTCCCCCTCTAATTTTCTCTCTCTCCCCTCCCTCTCATTTGCTCTCTCTCCCCTCCCTCTCATTTGTTCTATCTCTCCCCTCCCTCTCATTTGCTCTCTCTACCCTCTCTTTTGCTCTCTCTACCCTCTCTTTTGCTCTCTCTCTCCCCTCCCTCTCATTTGCTCTCTCTTTCCTCCCTCATTTGTTCTCTCTCTCCCCTCCCTCTCTTTTGCTCTCTCCCCTCTCTTTTGCTCTCTCTCCCCTCTTTTGCTCTCTCTCCCCTCTTTTGCTCTCTCTTTCCCCTCTCTTTTGCTCTCTCTCCCCTCTCTTTTTGCTCTCTCTCCCCCCTCTCTTTTGCTCTCCCTCACCCCTCTCTTTTGCTCTCCATCCTCCATTTAATTTGCTTTCTCTCTCTCTCCCCTCTCATTTGCCCTACCTCCCCCTCTAATTTACTCTCTCTCCCCCCTCTCTTTTGTGCTCTCTCCCCCTCTTTAGCTCTCCCTCCCCCTTTCATTTGCTCTCCCTCCCCCTTTCATTTGCTCTCTCTCCCCTCTCATTTGCTCCCTCTCTCCCTCCCTCTCATTTGCTCTCTCTCCCCCCTCTCTTTTGCTCTTTCCCTTCTATTTTGCTCTCTATCCCCCCCTATCTTTTGCTCTCTCTACCCCTCTCTTTTGCTCTCTCTACCCCTCTTTTGCTCTCCCCCCTCTCTTTTGTTCTCTCTCCCCCCTCTCTTTTGCTCTCTCTCACCCCTCTCTTTTGCTCTCCCCCCTCTCTTTTACTCTCCCACCTTTCTTTTACTCTCCCACCTCTCTTTTACTCTCTCTCCCCTCTCTTTTGCTCTCTCTCCCCTCTCTTTTGCTCTCTCTCCCCTCTCTTTTGCTCTCTCTCCCCCCTTTCATTTGCTCGCTCTCTCTCCCCTCTCGTTTGCTCTCCCTCCCCCTATAATTTGCTCTCTCTCCCCTCCCTCTCATTTGCTCTCTCTCCCTCCTCTCTATTGCTCTTTCCCCCTCCTCTTTTGCTCTTTCCCCTCTCTTTTGCTCTCTCCCCTCTCTTTTGCTCCCTCTCCCCCTCTCTTGCTCTCTCTCCCCTCTCTTTTGCTCTCTCTCCCCCCTCTCTTTTGCTCTCCCCCCTCTCTTTTGCTCTCCCCCCCATTTCATTTGCTCTCTCTCTCTCCCCTCTCATTTGCTCTCCCTCCTTCTCTAATTTGCTCTCTCTCTCCCCTCTCTTTTGCGCTCTCCCCGCCTCTCTTTTGCTCTCTCTCCCCCCCTCTCTTTTGCTTTCCCTCCCCCCTCTCATTTGCGCTCTCTCTCCCCTCTCATTTGCTCTCTCTCTTCCCCCTCTCTTTTGCTCTCTCTCTCCCCCCTCTCTTTTGCCTCTCCCCTCTCTTTTGCTCTCTCTCCCCCCTCTCTTTTGCTCTCTCTCCCCCCTCTCTTTTGCTCTCTCTCCCCCTCTGTTTTGCTCTCTCTTCCCCCTCTCTTTTGCTCTCTCTCCCCCCTCTCTTTTTCTCTCTCCCCCTCTCTTTTACTCTCTCTCCCCTCTCACATCTGAGAGCTGGCTCTCCTGAAGCTGTCTGTCGCCGCGAGGTGGCTGCGCGCGCATCTAACATTCCTTTGAGGATGCGTGCGCAACTGCCGACGGACATTACAAATGTAATTATTATATAGATATATATATATACACATACATACACATATACATACATAAACACATGCACACAGTTTCATATGATAAGTAATTTTTAGACGAGAACAGACAATTTGTTTCAGATTAATCTTTTGTCTCAGGAAAATGTTCTTTAATTTTTCATCAGAATTTATTCATTAGGTCAGTCTGAAATCACTTTATTAACAAAAATATGTTCACTCTCTATTGCCTTATGGGCAACATCATCAGGGCAGCTGATGGACGGTAGTATAAAATAAAAAAAAAGTCAAAACAGTAGCTAGTGAATATGCTTCAAACCAGCAGCAAAAAAAGAAAAAACAACTTTTAAATATTTTTTTCATGGTGTTAGGATTGGCCAAGAACAAAAGTGATGCGTGGCTGACATTGCTCTAGCTCACCCATTACGTTAAATGGATATTGTGCCCTTGCTAAATAGCGCTTATATTACAAGTTGAAAGTTATGGGTTGTGCTCAGGAAAAAGCACAAATAGTGCTGGAAAAATTAGCACAACCTGAAGAAAATTGTAGAGGTAAAAAAAAAAAAAAGTTTCACAAAACACACCTAAAACATATTAAAATAAAGTATTACACTCATATATACATTTTTAAAATACAAATATAACACTTATATTGATAAAAAAATGTTTCAAATAGGATATGGTGTATGGCAAGGTGTTTGACTGGGAAGGGCTCAAAAGTATATACAGTATATGTATAAATATATATGTGTGTATGAAAACCTGTATATATGTGTTTATGTAAATATGTATGTGCACACGTGTGTGCGTGTGCGTGTGCATGTGCGTGTATATATGTATACACATATACACAAAAACATGCAATAACATTTTAAATTAATTTTAATATGTTTTTATGAGGGTTTTTTTATCAGAAATACAGAAATACTTGGAATTCCTATATATTCTTTTTATTTTTAAATATAGATTTGTGTGTGTATATATACACACACACACACACACACACACACACACATATATATATATATATATATATATATACATACACAGTATATATATATATATATATATATATATATATATATATATACCTGTATTATAATAATTTTTATTATTATTATTATTATTATACTTTATTTATAAAGTGACAACATATTCCGCCGTGCTGTCTACAACACAAAATTTGACAAATACATGAGAAATTTAGGGCACTATTCCCTTGAGAACTTACAATTTAGAAGAGTGAAAAACAGGAGGTGAGGACTGCAAGGGTGAGAATGGTTAGATGAGGGCAATTCTTATGTAAGTGGAATTCATTTGTTACTAGGTAGTGGTAGGCTTCCATGAACAAGAAATTTAAAGAAATCCCTAGAGCCTCATTTTGAAGAGGCAATACTACTGGTAGAAGATTGGTGCATGCCAACTTTAATATTACTATTGAGCACACCCAGACATGGTAACAGTGTCATTAAAGGTGGTTAAATTTCTCACCCCTATACATGCAAAACATGTAATATCCCAGGATACTACACATGTGATTCCAATTATGTGGTATATGGACTTAAATGTCCATGTGGACTTTTATATGTGAAGGAGACCACTCAAAAAATTAAAGATCGGATTTGTCAACACAAATCCACTATCAGGAAATGGGGCATAAGGTGAGTCAACTGAGATCCATGGTAATTTATAAGGCACAAAAGAAACTAAGAGGTGGTGATAGAATCAAGGACCTACTTCATGAAGAAGCCAAATAGATTTGGCTGTTGAACACAATGTACCCTAAGGGTCACAATAGGGATTTCAATCTACTTTTGTTTATTTAGGGCGTTATTACTAAACATTGTTTTAAAAATGTTCTCTTTGTATTGATGATCTAGTATGAGATGTTTAATATGTTAAAGTATAATTTGTCTTTGTCCCTTTAAATTCAGCTTTCAGCTGCTTTTGTTTTTATTAGGTATTTCAGTAGAGGGTTAAAGGGACACTGAACCCAAATTTTTTCTTTCGTGACTCAGATAGAGCATGACATTTTAAGCAACTACTCCTAATATCACATTTTCTTCATTCTCTTTTTTTTTCATTACTCTGGGACCCTTCTAATGAGTAGAAAGCGTGGGCCTCGGGGCTAAAAACAAAACATTCACAAGGCTTACTTGAAGGTGGGAAAGTTGCCTCCTAAGCGCATAACAGCTCTTTCTACAAGAGCAGTTGCAACATTGTGTGTGTTTTTTTTTTAAACTATGCATCTTTGGAGCAGATTTGCAAAGCTGCAACATCGCTTTGAGGTTTTGCTTTTTTGCTAGCATCTTTTGGCAGGAGAGGCCTTCAGGCCGCATGGTCGGCAAAATAAGAACTGCCAGAAAAATTGACCCACCCTTTCCGTAACATAGACCATCTGCTTTGGTATTAATCCTATTTATGGAGGACTGTGGACCATCCTAATTTTATGATTGAAAACAAAATTTATGGTTACCTGATAAATTATTTTCTTTTGGAATAATGATGGTCCACAGGCCCCACCCATTTAAATTTTTGGGCAACAGTTTTAATGAAACCTCTACAGACCCTGCTTTATCTTTCCTACCTATATGTTTCCTATTCTCTACTCGGCTACATTTTAAACTAAGAGAGAGAAAATTATTTATCAGGTAATCATACATTTATTTAAAAAAAAAATAATAATAATAAATATCTCTCTCTCTCTCTCTCTCTCTCTCTCTCTCTCTCTCTCTCTATATATATATATATATATATATATATATATATATATATATATATATAAATCAATGTAAATATTTGCATAGGAAATTAGCACATCTAGGCAAGATTCCCCACTTGCTTTTTCCCAGAAATACCTCATATACAATGTTACCAATGCACAAGAGAATTCTGGGTAAGATATGCAAATTCTCAGTTTTTTTGCTTCAAAATACTGTTTTAACACAGCTATCCTTTTAACAGGATTATTGAAGCAAACCAGAAATCACTCACTAGACAGCCTGTTTCGTTCTTTTTGGAACTCATCAGTAGGAGATAGATTTCTGGTTGCTGCATTGGTAATTGGTAAAATCCTCCTTGTCTCAAAATTAAATCAATGTAAATATTTGCATAGGAAATTAGCACATCTAGGCAAGATTCCCCGCTTGCTTTTTTCCAGAAATACCTCATATACAGTGTTACCAATGCACAAGAGAATTCTGGGTAAGATATGCAAATTAGATATGCAAATTCTCAGTTTTTTGCTTCAAAATACTGTTTTAACACAGCTATCCTTTTAACAGGAGTATTGCAGCAAACCAGAAATCACTCACTAGACAGCCTATTTCGTTCTTTTTGGAACTCATCAGTAGGAGATAGATTTCTGGTTGCTGCATTGGTAAAGCTATTTTCAAGGTTAAACCAAAATTCATTAAAATTATGGGGGAAGATAAAAAACTGAACTTAAAATCCTCCATGTCTCAAAATTAAATCAATGTAAATATTTGCAAATTTGGAAATTAGCACATCTAGGCAAGATTCCCCGCTTGCTTTTTCCCAGAAAGCAACCAGAAATCTATCTCCTACTAATGAGTTCCAAAAAGAACGAAACAGGCTGTCTAGTGAGTGATTTCTGGTTTGTTGCAATAATCCTGTTAAAAGGATAGCAGGATAGCTGTGTTAAAACAGTATTTTGAAGCAAAAAAAATTAGAATTTGCATATCTAATTTGCATATCTTACCCAGAATTCTCTTGTGCATTGGTAACATTGTATATGAGGTATTTCTGGGAAAAAGCAAGCGGGGAATCTTGCCTAGATGTGCTAATTTCTTATGCAAATATTTACATTGATTTAATTTTGAGACATGGAGGATTTTAATTTCAGTTTTTTATCTCCCCCAATAATTTTAATGAATTTTGGTTTAACCTTGAAAATAGCTTTACCAATGCAGCAACCAGAAATCTATCTCCTACTGATGAGTTCCAAAAAGAAAGAATCAGGCTGTCTAGTGAGTGATTTCTGGTTTGCTGCAATAATCCTGTTAAAAGGATAGCTGTGTTAAAACAGTATTTTGAAGCAAGAAAAATTAGAATTTGCATATATATATATATATATATATATATACACACACATATACACACACACACACTATAAAGAACATAGGAATTTATGCACCTTCAGCTGTAGTGCAGATGGTCTAGTGCAGTTTTGGTTTAGCTAAGGATCGACAAAATGTAAAGACTTTTTTTAGCTCGACCCATATGGGCAGAAAGAGTTTGGTCGCCATATTTGAAGTCCTGAAGTAAGCACGCTAACCTTGCTCTTTGAACTTGTAATTCCAGTGCTTACCCAAGATCGATGATATTTTACCTTGAGGGCAGTTATCGCTCATGAGCAATAACAAATTATCACTTCACCTGTAACTTAGGCCTCTGCTGGAAGTTTAGAAGATAACATCTTGGGACTATAATAAAATAAAGTCTACCAGGACAAACCAATAAAAAGATTAAACTGAAGTAAACCTGTAACCCAAACATTAGTAAGAACAAAGGACTAAAGATGGACTCAAATGAGCATTGCATTGTAAAATGTTTTCCCTTTTTTTCTGCTTTCAAATATCCATTTATATTCAGTGTAATACATTGTTTATCAATATATCCTCAATATTTAATTGTGATCTGAAAAGTCAAGAACTGCAGTATTGGCTATATAAAAGCAATGTAAACAAGCGAAAGTAAAATAAATCAACATTCTAGTGGGCAGTGGAAGAGAGAAATAGAGCCCAGGCCATTTAAAAGGGTGTTCCTGCAGCAACCTTTAATAAGATGAACTCTTTTCAGCTGTTTGCCACATTTCCTCTTTAAAAACATAAAGCTGTGTGGTCTGAGTAAAGTGAGCCACATTACAACTTGAGACGTGCAATGTTTTTATCAGAGTGAGACCTTTAAAGGTCTACAGAAACTTAAAGAAGTCTTTTCTCAGAATTCATAAATGGCTAACTAAATGATCCAGATGGTAGAATCAATAGATAATTAGACAACCCTCTAGACTGTCCATAGAATAATAGGAAATAAAGTAAACAAAATGAGAGAGCAAACAAAGAAGGAAACCATCAAAAGAGACCTCAAGGGGCGATCACAAAGAAACATCAGAAGAAAGCAGAGTTCATTCAACATGGAGAATTTTCAAATCTGCTGTAATATACTCCTTTCTAGGAAAATGCATAATATCATAATTTGGCAACTTGTTTTTTATATGGATTTATTATATAAGGTTATGCTAATCAATATGTTTCCTTACCTCCAATCAGCATGATACAGATAGAGAAGATTTTCTCAGTGTCAGTGTTAGCAGAGACATTTCCAAAGCCGACACTTGTCAGGCTGCTCAGTGCGAAGTACAAGGATGTTATGTAAGAGCTTCGAGGGGAGGGTCCCCCTAATAACACCATGCCTGTCCCATTGGTGGTCCCATCACTGTAATTATCCTGAGTAGGTATCTCCTGGCTGCTGTTTTTCCTTCCCAGATAGTATGGGGTTTCCAAACGTCTCGCTAGCTCCTGTAGCCAGCCTAGAATAAAGCTCCAAAGCTAAAGGTAGAGCTAAACACAATTATACTGACATCTCTAACTGGAGATTCAATTAATATTAAATATGCATTTATGGTGGATAACAAAAACTACTAGGTACAGGTGCATATTTGTTATATTGAATGCAGTAACACTGTTAAACATATTTTTTCACCTATCTTATACTTAAATTAAGATGCTATGAATTGTAAGAAAATAATGAATAGCTGTGATGTTTTATATTTTATGTGGATAGTGAATAATTAAACAATATCTCTCTATCTTTTACTTTTTTTATAACGTTTTCTATAAGAAAACAGTAATCAAAAACTTTAATGATATTCAACTACTATATTCTGCTGATGGATGGTTATAAGGACTTACCAATCTCCGGCACTTCTGATTGGTTACTCTCTATCTCTTTCTGACCAATAAAGTACCAGATGCAGGCAACCCAATGTGCCAAGAGAGCAAACACAACCATGAGGAGGCTGAGGACGACAGCACTATACTGAGAGTAGTGATCTAGGCGGGGCAAAAGACGAAGCAATCTCAGCAAGCGCACAGTCTTCAGGAGGTGGGCCCCAAAGTACTTTGAAAAAGATGGAAAGAGAGATAAAGTAAATAAATAAATGTATATGACTGACAAATACAAACAACATCAAAATAGGACAATCATACAGAAATACATTAAGGACAGTCAAGTCCCAAAAAAAACTTTCATGATTCATATAGGGCATGTAATTTTAAACAACTTTCGAATTTACTTTTATCACCAATTTTGCTTTGTTCTCTTGGTATTCTTAGTTGAAAGCTAAACCTAGGAGGTTCATATGCTAATTTCTTAAACCTTGAAGGCCGCCTCTGCATTTAACAGTTTTTCACCACTAGAGAGCGTTAGTTCATGTGTTTAATATAGATAAGATTGAGCTCATGCATGTGAATTTACAGAGGAGTCAGCACTGATTGGCTAAAATGCAAGTCTGTCAAAAGAAGTGAAATAAGAGGGCAGTCGGCAGAGGCTTAGATACAAGGTAATCACAGAGGTAAAGTATATTAATGTAACAGTGTTGGTTATGCAAAACTAAGAAATGGGTAATTAAGGTATTATCCAGACATCCCAACTCTCCCTGAAGTTCAGGAAGTCTCCCTCATTGCAATAGCGTATCCCTGACGCCCGCAAATGAAATGCAATCTCCCTGAAACTACAAGTACCATGATCCAACGTTGCCCAAATCCGGAAACAGTGTTTCTTTAAGGAATGCCTCTAGTTGCGGTGACGTCATCGAGCAGGAAGACGTTGTCACAGCAAGTCTGCCTTTACTTTCTGTGTATTGCGTGTCTGAAAACCCTCCCTCCCTGCTGTTTGGAGGCGGAGATAAGGCTCTTGGGGGAGGAGGAGAATCGCAGAAGGCAACATCGGCTGCAGCATAGGCTGAGTGAGAACTGAGAAAGAGGACAAAGAGAGTGCGCCCGTATAAGGGAGGAGATAGACACCCCTTATCAACCTGACTCTACTGTGAGTACAAAACATAATTACAAATAGCCTCTCAAACTCAAAATCACACACGCTCCCAGACACAAAATCCGAAAGTCGTACAGGGACAACTATACTGAGTACTTCACAAGCTGGGGCGCTATGCTTCAGTAACCAAAAAGCCCCCACTGATTTTAATATAATAAAACACAAATACTTTATTTCCTGCATGTAATTAAATTTCGTATTCTAAAATATTTGAGCATTCAACAAGAATACGATCACTAGAAAATAGCTTTGTTGTATGTGGTTGTGCAATAAAGCTACTTTTTTAGTGCAAAGCTACTTTAACCCCTTAACGACCAAGGACGTACGCCACACGTCCTCAAAAAAAATGCAGTTAATGACCGAGGACGTGTGGCGTATGTCCTTGGTCTGGAAAGCAGCTGGAAGCGATCCTGCTCGCTTCCAGCTGCTTTCCGGTTATTGCAGTGATGCCTCGATATGGAGGCATCCTACAATAACCCCCCTTGGCCATCCGATGCAGAGAGAGCCACTCTGTGGCCCTCTCTGCACCGGACATCGATGGCCGGTATCGTTGGTGGGTGGGAGCTTACGTGGGAGGCGGGTGGGCGGCCATCGATGCTCTGTGTGGAGTGGAGGGGGGCGGCACCTACGGGGGCGCGCACGGGAGCGCGCGCGTGCACGGGGGTGGTGGGCGGGCGCGTGCACGGGGCGGGAGCGGGTGGGAACCGCTACACTACAGAAAAAAAAAAGTTAAGTTAAAAAAACTAATACTTTTTAAATATTACAGATGTAATCTAAGGGACCTGGAAGGGGTTGGGGGTTCGTCTTGGTGGGGGGGGAAAGCTACACTACAGAAAAGGGCATTTTTGGAAAAGAAAGGCACATTTTTTTACAAAACTGGGTACTGGCAGACAGCTGCCAGTACCCAATATGGCGCCCATTATTGCAGATGGGAAGGGTTAGAGAGCTGTTTGGTGGGGGATCAGTGAGGTTGGGGTCTAATGGGGATCCTACACATCAGCATATGTAAATATGCTTTTTTTTTTTTTTTTTTAAAAAAAAGGGCCAAATACCTTTTATTTTAGTACTGGCAGACTTTCTGCCAGTACTTAAGATGGCGGGGACAATTGTGGGGTGGGGGAGGGAAGAGAGCTGTTTGGGAGGGATCATTTCACGCCTCCCTGAAATGAGTTTTTGCAGGTCGGGATGTCTGGATTATCTATCTTTTAAAACAACAAAAATTCTGGTGTTGACTGTCCCTTTAAAGGACCCCACATCCCTTCTCTCAAAATAAGTGTATTTTTCAAGACCAAGTCATATATAAAGCGGGTAAACAAACCCATTGCTTATCAAAGGAATATACAGATGGTGTCTAGCAGGAGACTTCTACAATGAAATGTATAATAAACAGGCAATTTCAACCATGTAATTCTTGTAATGAAATAGGGGAAAATGCTAAATTTAGTAACTGTATATTTTAGAAATGTGCAGAGACATTTTTTTCTTTTGTTTTTATCCATTATTTAGACAATAAGCGCCAGATTACAAGTGGAGTGCTATTTAAAGTGTTTTCACTCATGCGCTAACCCGATAACTTATTCCCCATAGAAGTCAATGGAGCAAAAAAGTGGGGGGAAAAAACCTAACACCCTACTCACGTGCAAACACGATCACATATTCTCAAGTGCTCTAACCCAACATGAAAATAGGAATATTTTACTTTCCAATGTTCTTCACAAAGCAGAATATGTTCTGTTAATTCTTAAATACATATTTCTACATATACCTGATGGTGTTTATATATATAATTTTTTTAAGAAATACATGGAACATTCTGCTATGTGCAGAACACTGTAATATGAAATATTTACACAATACATACACAGTATAACACTTTATTAAATATAAATATTGCATACACATGGTTTGCAAAGGGCTCCAATGTACATATATATGTGTGTGTGTATTTGTGTGTTTCTATGTGTATATATGTCTGTAAATACATATATACACATACAAATACATAAATACATATCTACACATACAAATACATAAATACATATCTACACATACAAATACATAAATACATATATACACATACAAATACATAAATACATATCTACACATACAAATACATAAATATATATTTACACACATATAAACATATGCATATATATTTATATAAATATATATTATATACACACACACATATATATATATATATATATATATATATATATATATATATATATATATATATATATACACACACATCTTTAGACATGTATATGTATGTAACTCTATGTTAAAACCCTTTTCATGCCTTTTTTTCTAACACCTTGAGCCTTGATTACAAATACATTTGTGCAAAAAAGTTATAATTTTTATTAGCTAATGTTATTATTATTATTATTATCATTTATTTGTATAGCGCCGCCAAATTCTGTAGCGCTTATGAGTGCAACTGTACTTTTTAATGTATTTTTGAAGTGTTTTGTGACACTTCCCCCCCCCCCCCGAAAACAAATGGGTTAAATACATAGTATAAGTACTGCACTGCTGGTCCTGAGTGGAAACTGCCGCTAATACATTCAGCAGCGCTAGTTACACCACTGAATCACGCTACTAGTGCTGATAATTGTATCCGTGTCAGTTTCAACTCAGGACCAGTGGTGTTGTGTGAGGCCTGAGTGGTATTTCTACTTTGTGTTTAACACCTTTGCAGGGGGTAAAGACATAGTGGTGCAGAGTCTTAAAATAGCATGCTTTAAAGAATTAGAGTATGTTTTCTTTTTTACTATCCGCACCTGTAGTTCCACCCCTGGCAGTGCCCCCCCCAACCACAGAAATACACATATAAACACACACAGACACACTTTCACACACACACAGATACACTCACACACACAGATACACTCACACAAACACACACACACACAGATACACTCTTATACACTCACATACACAGATACACTCACACAAACACAGATACACTCTTATACACTCACACACACAGATACACTCACACAAACACACACACACACAGATACACTCTTATACACTCACACACACAGATACACTCACACAAACACACACACACACACACACAGATACACTCTTATACACTCACACACACAGATACACTCACACAAACACACACACACACAGATACACTCATACACTCACATACACAGATACACTCACACAAACACAGACACAAACACAGAAACTCTTACACTGTGGTTATAGTTGTCCTTATTAACCCTAGTGAGCCATAAACCTTCAGAAAACAGCAGTGCACAAACCTGCATTTCCTATAATATTTTAAACAGCTTTAATAAAACACGTTAACTTTTTTTTTATGTGAATAGGATAATTCCGGCACATTTATAATTTATTTTTCCTGCTTAATAAACATTTTTTTTATTTTAACACTCCATTAAGAGAAACTTGGGCCTTTTAGTAGTTTATTTTCATATTTATTAAGTCATTGGCTTGCTAAATTGTGCTTCTCTGCCCTCTCTGTTTATACATTTGATTCAACTTATTCATGCAGGGTCATGGTTTACTTTTTAACAAAAGATTCAGGCACATATTTTTTTGCAACAAACACATACAAGATATGTTAAAAAAATGACTTGTTGCTGCATAATTTATTAAAATGATATTAGTTACCTAATGCAGACACATGGCTTCTTTTTTTAAAAAGAAAAGATGCACAGAGATAGCTCAGAAAGATGGTACATGGCATTTTCCTTTAAATAATGCAGGCACTGTACCTAAAAAATTTTTTAACTTGCTATCAGTGGCTGAGCCTGACCATACTGATTCACTCCCACAATTTTCTGCCACTTAAGTGAGTGTGTTCAATACAATATTATAAAAATGGTTTAAGAAAACTTTGTAACAAAATTATATAAAATGCCATTTGGTCAAAAGGGTTAAATGCTTATTAAATAAATAAAACAAAGATGTCCCTCCTTAGCAGCAGCAGTTAGAGTGAAGTGACCTTAGGAGCAGCAGATCCAAGGAATGCACTGACAATCAATATATATATTATACACTCACATATACATATGTGTAAAAATCAAGAAACCAGAGAAAAATGTGTATTTTTGCAAAACAAATAAGCATTATGGTAACATTCTGAGAAACTTGAAATTAATTAACAGTAAAAAAACAAAACAAATGAAATATCTTTATGTTGCTGTGGGCTTTAGTATTGAGGGCAATAAAGAGTTTACCTTATTCTCCCAAGGGATTCTGAGATATGTGCCCAGTATTGTTGTGGATGAGATTCTACTCTTTCCCACAGTCTTTATCTCTTTCACTTCTCTTTGACCAAAAAAATATAGAAATCCTCTAAATTGCTGTTTGGAACAGCGCCCTCCCTCATCCACTATCAATCTTTATAGCCAACTAAGCCAAGTCAAGTCTTATACATTTTTAACACGCAGGTAATGGAGAACTTCAACTTGAACTAACAGTTAGTTCAAGTTTAAGTTCTCCATTACCTGCTGCGTATTACTACTAATAAAATTATGTAAAATATATTTGGCAAACATTAACATAGCAGTAAACTTTATTGGAGGACAAACTATGGGGTCAAAAATGCTTTGGATTACATTACACCGTGACCACTGTGACTGTTGAGTTCATGATTTACCTGAACCCTCAGCCTGAGGTCATACAGACTGAGACTCCTGACACACGTGGCTCCGGCTTGCTCCTCCACACACATTGACACTGACAGCTCCTGGCTAGTTACTCGTCTCGTCGACGACCAACGTACAGGGCCAGGCACTACAACTCAACACAAGGCAGCAATACACAGTACAGGGCAGGCACACACTGGTCTGGCACTCAGCAGCTCCCTCCTGCTTGTACTGTCTTCCCGCCTGATGTGTCGCACGGCGTAAATCCAATTCCAATGTCAACCTGACTCAGCAGCCCAGCACTGCACAGGCACGCCTCCCTGGCAGCGCTGATGCTGATTGACTGTGATCTAGCTCCATCATTTTGAAAACCGCCTCTATTGGAACTTGTATGGGGCCTGGCGAGGCACCACTGGGTGGCGCTAGCTCTAAGTGAGCTGAGAACTATATTCAGTATCCATGTTGCGCAATTAATGGAGGGCAGCGGAACGGCTCACTGCCTCCTTATTGCGCAACATGGATGCTGAATTTCATTGGCACAAAGGCGATATTAAAATGATGATGTAGGTAATCGCCGGTGGGGGCACCCTTGGGGGGAGCGTGGCCAAGAAAAAAAAGACAAAAAATACTTGCCTCCTATAACTGCATGTCACTGGAGGACACAGTAATCATTCTAGCGTAAATCAAGACTGCGATCAAGCGATCGTCTTTACTCTAAACTTGCAATACGAGCGCTAAACCTGATGCATGCAAACACTAGCGATAACCCCCTTTTCGCTTGTGCGTGACTGTTAACATAAGTCATTAGGAATTATACAAATTTTTTGTTGCACGCATTTGTTTGTTCACTTGTTATCATTGCATTTCTACATTTAAAGAAAATCAAATGCACATATCTAGTATATGTTAAATGGGTATTATGGTTTCTTTATCACATCTAAAACAGGATATAACATATATTATTATTTAAATGGCTATTAATCCACTTTTTTCAAGCAACTTTTTTTGGGGGGCATCTCCCAGTCAAAACACCAGAACTGAGGGAATTGACTTTATTGGCTAGAGGAATGGTGATCCTTGCTTGTCAAGTGTGCACAAACTTTCATTTCAGTCATCTGACGTCTTATTCTGAAGTGATGTATTCATAATAATCTAACCTGATACTGGTCCTTACTTTAGTAGAGATAAGAATACACACAATTGAATGCTGTTAGTGAATCAGCCACTGCTGTTTTTAGCAAACAACCTTTTTAGCCACTTTGGTTTCTATCTTATGCTATGTAACCTTTGCCAACGCTCCAACATCTCTGCATTCTTTAGTCAATTGGGCTCCAAGGTGTAACACATAAAATCGTGAGACTTGAGACATTGTTTGTGAATCTGGCCAGCTGAAGCGCTGGTTAGCAGCTCGAAACTAAAGAAAAAGATCTTACCACATTGACTTTGAAGCTATAAAGTAGGTCCACGGGCAGGGCTGCCAGCAAATCCAGCAAGAACCACGTTCTTACGTAATGAAGGAAAATGAGACGTGAAGAAAAAACCACTTGTCCAGACTGGCTGACGAATGTTGTACGGAAATTCAGAATTATATCTGTTTGGGAATATTAAAACTGCATCAGTGTCAATGCCATAGATAAACATCTGTAACAAATCCCACATAATTTTAATTAGCAGGTTATTCTGTTTCAACATTCTCTCTTCATAAGAACAGAGGGATCCAACATTTCACCCTGCCTTTACAGAGTATGTTTAATCATTATAAATGGGCTTCTTAAAGGGACAGTCTACACCAGAATTGTTATTGTTTAAAAAAATAGATAATCCCTTTACTACCCATTCCCCAGGTTTGCACAACCAACATTGTTATATTAATATACTTTATCACCTTTAAACCTCTAAATGTCTGCCTGTTTCTAAGCCACTAAAGACAGCCCCCTGATCAAATGTTTTTTATTTGCTTTTCACAACAGGGGAGAGTAGTTCATGTGAGCCACATAGATAAACATTGTGCTAATGCACGTGGGTTGTGGCAGACACTGCACTAATTGGATAAAATGCAAGTCAATAGATAATAAAAAGTCATGTAATCAGGAGGCTGTCAGAAAAGGCTTAGATGCAAGGTAATCACAGAGGTAAAAAGTATATTAATATAACAGTGTTGGTTATGCAAAAGTGGGGAATGGGTAATAAAGGCATTATCTATCTTTTTAAACAATATATTATTTGGAGTAAACTATCCCTTTAATAGCTCTGGGAAGTTATTACAAATGACATTTAAGATCATTAGTTTATTTATACTGCTTGCGCATAACGGCCTGAGCAAAACACTCATATTATAGTCAAGATTGTTTTCAACTTGATTGTTTTACCTCAAATTAACAGCAACTCTATATTTGATGCTCCCAAAATGTGACAATCTGAGACTGTAATATAAAATGCGAAATACATTTAATTATTTATCCCCCCCACTTTCCTGTATTTTAAAAATCTGAAAATCAAAAGGGACTTTAAAAACACCAACGCCTAGATTTAGAGTTCTGCAGTAGCCGTCCAAACCAGCGTTAAGGGCTCCTAACGCTGGTTTTGGCCGTCCGCTGGTATTTAGAGTCAGTCAGGAAAGGGTCTAACGCTCACTTTCCAGCCACGACTTTTCCATACCGCAGATCCCCTTACGTCAATTGCGTATCCTATCTTTTCAATGGGATAGTATTTAGAGTCTTGGCTGAAGTGAGCGTTAGAACTCTAACAACAAAACTCCAGCCGCAGAAAAAAGTCAGGAGTTAAGAGTTTTATGGGCTAACGCCGGTTTATAAAGCTCTTAACTACTGTGCTCTAAAGTACACTAACACCCATAAACTACCTATGTACCCCTAAACCGAGGTCCCCCCACATCGCCGCCACTCTAATAAATTTTTTTAACCCCTAATCTGCTGACCGCACACCGCCGCAACCTACATTATCCCTATGTACCCCTAATCTGCTGCCCCTAACATCGCCGACACCTACATAATATTTATTAACCCCTAATCTGCCCCCCCCAACGTCGCCGCTACCTAACTACACTTATTAACCCCTAATCTGCCGACCGGACCTCGCCGCTACTCTAATAAATGTATTAACCCCTAAAGCTAAGTCTAACCCTAACACTAACACCCCCCTAAGTTAAATATAATTTAAATCTAACAAAATAAAATAAATTACAAACACTAAAAACTAAAAACACTAAATTACAAAAAATAAAAAAAAAATACAAGAATTTTAAACTAATTACACCTATTCTAAGCCCCCTAAAAAAATAACAAAGCCCCTCAAAATAAAAAAATGCCCTACCCTATTCTAAAATAAAAAGTTAACAGCTCTATTACCTTACCAACCCTTAAAAGGGCCTTTTGCGGGGCATGCCCCAAAGAAAACAGCTCTTTTGCATTTAAAAAAAACATACAATACCCCCCCCATCATTACAACCCGCCACCCACATACTCCTAATCTAACCCAAACACCCCTTAAAAAACCTAACACTAAGCCCCTGAAGATCTCCCTACCTTATCTTCACCACGCCGGGTATCACCGATCCGTCCAGAAGAGGGTCCGAAGTCTTCATCCTATCCGGCAAGAAGAGGTCCAGAAGATGGTCCGAAGTCTTCATCCTATCCGGCATAAAGGGGATATCCGGACCGGTAGACATGTTCATCCAGGCGGCGTCTTCTATCTTCATCCATCCGGCACGGAGCGGGACCATCTTGAAGCAGCCGTCGCGGATCTATCCTCTTCTTCCGGCGACTCCCGACGAATGAAGGTTCCTTTAAGTGGCATCATCCAAGATGGCGTCCCTCGAATTCCGATTGGCTGATAGGATTCTATCAGCCAATCGGAATTAAGGTAGGAAAAATCTGATTGGCTGATTGAATCAGCCAATCAGATTCAAGTTCAATCCGATTGGCTGATTGGATCAGCCAATCAGATTGAGCTTGCTTTCTATTGGCTGATCGAAACAGCCAATAGAATGCAAGCTCAATCTGATTGGCTGATTGGATCAGCCAATCCGATTGAACTTGAATCTGATTGGCTGATTCAATCAGCCAATCAGATTTTTCCTACCTTAATTCCGATTGGCTGATAGAATCCTATCAGCCAATCAGAATTCGAGGGACGCCATATTGGATGACGTCACTTAAAAGAACCTTCATTCGTCGGGAGTCACCGGAAGAAGAGGATGGATCCGCGTTGGCTGCTTCAAAATGGTCCCGCTCCGCTCCGGATGGATGAAGATAGAAGACGCCGCCTGGATGAACATGTCTACCGGTCTGGATGTCCTCTTCTTGCCGGATAGAATGAAGACTTCGGACCCTCTTCTGGACCTCTTCTTGCCGGATATGATGAAGACTTCGGACCCTCTTCTGGACGGATCGGTGATACCCGGCGTGGTGAAGATAAGGTAGCGAGATCCTCAGGGGCTTAGTGTTAGGTTTTTTAAGGGGTGTTTGGGTTAGATTAGGGGTATGTGGGTGGTGGGTTGTAATGTTGGGGGGTATTGTTTGATTTTTTAAATGCAAAAGAGCTGCTTTCTTTGGGGCATGCCCCGCAAAAGGTCCTTTTAAGGGCTGGTAAGGTAAAAGAGCTGTTAACTTTTTATTTTAGAATAGGGTAGGGCATTTTTTTATTTTGGGGGCTTTGTTATTTTTTTAGGGGGTTTAGAGTAGGTGTAATTAGTTTAAAATTCTTGTAATTTTTTGTTTTGTTGTAATTTAGTGTTTGTTTTTTTTGTAATTTAGTGTTTGTTTGTTTTTAGTAATTTAGTTTAGTTGATTTAATTGTAGATAATTGTAGGTAGTTTTGTTAATTTATTTATTGATAGTGTAGTGTTAGGTTTAATTGTAACTTAGGTTAGGATTTATTTTACAGGTAATTTTGTACTTATTTTAACTAGGTAGCTATTAAATAGTTATTAACTATTTAATAGCTATTGTACCTAGTTAAAATAAATACAAAGTTGCCTGTAAAATAAATATAAATGCTAAAATAGCTACAATATAATTATTTGTTATATTGTAGCTATATTAGGGTTTATTTTACAGGTAAGTATTTAGCTTTAAATAGGATTAATTTATTTAATAAGATTTATTTTATTTCGTTAGATTTAAATTATATTTAACTTAGGGGGGTGTTAGTGTTAGGGTTAGACTTAGCTTTAGGGGTTAATACATTTATTAGAGTAGCGGTGAGGTCCGGTCGGCAGATTAGGGGTTAATACTTGAAGTTAGGTGTCGGCGATGTTAGGGACGGCAGATTAGATGTTAATACTAATTATTATAGGGTTTTTGATTCGGGAGTGAGGCGGTTTAGGGGTTAATGCATTTATTATAGTGGCGGCGAGGTCCGGCAGATTAGGGGTTAATAAGTGTAGTTAGGTAGCGGCGACGTTGGGGGGCAGATTAGGGGTTAATAAATATAATATAGGGGTCGGCGATGTTAGGGGCAGCAGATTAGGGGTACATAGCTATAATGTAGGTTGCGGCGGTGTACGGAGCGGCAGATTAGGGGTTAATAATAATATGCAGGGGTCAGCGATAGCGGGGATGGCAGATTAGGGGTTAATAAGTGTAAGGTTAGGGGTGTTTAGACTCGGGGTTCATGTTAGGGTGTTAGGTGCAGACTTAGGAAGTGTTTCCCCATAGGAAACAATGGGGCTGCGTTAGGAGCTGAACGCTGCTTTTTTGCAGGTCTTAGGTTTTTTTTCAGCTCAAACTGCCCCATTGTTTCCTATGGGGATATCGTGCACGAGCACGTTTTTGAAGCTGGCCGCGTCCGTAAGCAACGCTGGTATTGATAGTTGCAGTGGCGGTAAATTATGCTCTACGCTCCCTTTTGGAGCTTAACGCAGCCCTTCAGAGAACTCTAAATACCAGCGTTGTTTAAAAGGTGCGGGGGAAAAAAACCATGCGTAGCTAACGCACCCCTTCTAACGCAAAACTCTAAATCTAGGTGTATGAGATTGCACTAAAAAGTGTTTTATTAAATGGGTATGAAACCCAAAAGTTTACTTTTATGATTCAGATAAAGTATGCAGTTTTATAGTGTGTAATCTTATAGCTAGATGTAGAACTGAAGAGTGTGAGTACCTGTATCTATATATAGTGCTGTAATCTTATAGCTAGATGTAGAACTGAAGAGTGTGAGTACCTGTATCTATATATAGTGCTGTAATCTTATAGCTAGATGTAGAACTGAAGAGTGTGAGTATCTGTATCTATATATAGTGTGTAATTCTAAAGCTAGACATAGCACTGAAGAGTGTGAGTATCTGTATCTATATATAGTGCTGTAATCTTAGAGCTAGACGTAGAACTGAAGAGTGTGAGTACCTGTATCTATATATAGTGCTGTAATCTTAGAGCTAGACGTAGCACTGAAGAGTGTGAGTACCTGTATCTATATATAGTGCTGTAATACTAGAGCTAGCTGTAGCACTGAAGAGTGTGAGTACCTGTATCTATATATAGTGCTGTAATCTTAGAGCTAGACGTAGAACTGAAGAGTGTGAGTACCTGTATCTATATATAGTGCTGTAATCTTAGAGCTAGACGTAGAACTGAAGAGTGTGAGTACCTGTATCTATATATAGTGCTGTAATCTTAGAGCTAGACGTAGAACTGAAGAGTGTGAGTACCTGTATCTATATGTAGTGCTGTAATCCTAGAGCTAGACGTAGAACTGAAGAGTGTGAGTACCTGTATCTATATATAGTGCTGTAATCTTAGAGCTAGACGTAGAACTGAAGAGTGTGAGTACCTGTATATATATATAGTGCTGTAATTTTATAGCTAGACGTAGAACTGAAGAGTGTGAGTATCTGTATCTATATACAGTGCTGTAATCCTAGAGCTAGACGTAGAACTGAAGAGTGTGAGTACCTGTATCTATATATAGTGCTGTAATCTTAGAGCTAGACGTAGAACTGAAGAGTGTGAGTACCTGTATCTATATATAGTGCTGTAATCTTAGAGCTAGACGTAGCACTGAAGAGTGTGAGTACCTGTATCTATATATAGTGCTGTAATTCTATAGCTAGACGTAGCACTGAAGAGTGTGAGTACCTGTATCTATATAGTGTGTAATCCTATAGCTAGACACAGCAGTGAAGAGTGTGAGTACCTGTATCTATATATAGTGTGTAATACTATAGCTAGACGTAGCAGTGAAGTGTGAGTATCTGTATCTATAGCTAGATGTAGAACTGAAGAGTGTGAGTACCTGTATCTATATATAGTGCTGTAATCCTATAGCTAGACGTAGCAGTGAAGAGTGTGAGTACCTGTATCTATATATAGTGCTGTAATCCTATAGCTAGACGTAGCAGTGAAGAGTGTGAGTACCTGTATCTATATATAGTGCTGTAATCCTATAGCTAGATGTAAAACTGAAGAGTGTGAGTACCTGTATCTATATATAGTGCTGTAATCCTAGAGCTAGATGTAGAACTGAAGAGTGTGAGTACCTGTATCTATATATAGTGTGTAATCCTAGAGCTAGCCGTAGCACTGAAGAGTGTGAGTACCTGTATCTATATATAGTGCTGTAATCCTATAGCTAGACGTAGCAGTGAAGAGTGTGAGTATCTGTATCTATATATAGTGCTGTAATCCTAGAGCTAGACGTAGCACTGAAGAGTGTGAGTACCTGTATCTATATATAGTGCTGTAATCCTATAGCTAGATGTAGAACTGAAGAGTGTGAGTATCTGTTTCTATATATAGTGTGTAATCCTAGAGCTAGACGTAGCACTGAAGAGTGTGAGCATCTGTATCTATATACAGTGCTGTAATCCTATAGCTAGACGTAGCAGTGAAGAGTGTGAGTATCTGTATCTATATATAGTGCTGTAATCCTAGAGCTAGACGTAGCACTGAAGAGTGTGAGTACCTGTATCTATATATAGTGCTGTAATCCTATAGCTAGATGTAGAACTGAAGAGTGTGAGTATCTGTATCTATATATAGTGTGTAATCCTAGAGCTAGACGTAGCAGTGAAGAGTGTGAGTACCTGTATCTATATATAGTGCTGTAATCCTATAGCTAGATGTAGCAGTGAAGAGTGTGAGTACCTGTATCTATATATAGTGCTGTAATCCTATAGCTAGACGTAGCAGTGAAGAGTGTGAGTACCTGTATCTATATATAGTGCTGTAATCCTATAGCTAGATGTAGCACTGAAGAGTGTGAGTACCTGTATCTATATATAGTGCTGTAATCCTATAGCCAGACGTAGAACTGAAGAGTGTGAGTACCTGTATCTATATATATATATAGTGTGTAATCCTATAGCCAGATGTAGCAGTGAAGAGTGTGAGTACCTGTATCTATATATAGTGCTGTAATCCTAGAGCTAGACGTAGCACTGAAGAGTGTGAGTATCTGTATCTATATATAGTGTGTAATCCTATAGCTAGACGTAGCACTGAAGAGTGTGAGTACCTGTATCTATATATAGTGATGTAATCCTAGAGCTAGACGTAGCACTGAAGAGTGTGAGTACCTGTATCTATATATAGTGCTGTAATCCTATAGCTAGACGTAGAACTAAAGAGTGTGAGTACCTGTATCTATATATAGTGCTGTAATCCAATAGCTAGACGTAGCAGTGAAGAGTGTGAGTACCTGTATCTATATGTAGTGCTGTAATCCTAGAGCTAGACGTAGAACTGAAGAGTGTGAGTACCTGTATCTATATATAGTGCTGTAATCCAATAACTAGACGTAGCAGTGAAGAGTGTGAGTACCTGTATCTATATGTAGTGCTGTAATCCTAGAGCTAGACGTAGAACTGAAGAGTGTGAGTACCTGTATCTATATATAGTGCTGTAATCCTATAGCTAGACGTAGCACTGAAGAGTGTGAGTACCTGTATCTATATATAGTGCTGTAATCCTATAGCTAGACGTAGCGGTGAAGAGTGCGAGTATCTGTATCTATATATAGTGCTGTAATCCTATAGCTAGACGTAGAACTGAAGAGTGTGAGTACCTGTATCTATATATAGTGTGCAATCCTATAGCTAGATGTAGAACTGAAGAGTGTGAGTACCTGTATCTATATATAGTGTAGGTTATGTTCCTCACAGCGTCTCCTCTAGACGTAGCGGTGAAGAGTGCGAGTATCTGTATCTATATATAGTGCTGTAATCCTATAGCTAGACGTAGAACTGAAGAGTGTGAGTACCTGTATCTATATATAGTGCTGTAATCCTATAGCCAGACGTAGAACTGAAGAGTGTGAGTACCTGTATCTATATATATATATAGTGTGTAATCCTATAGCCAGATGTAGCAGTGAAGAGTGTGAGTACCTGTATCTATATATAGTGCTGTAATCCTAGAGCTAGACGTAGCACTGAAGAGTGTGAGTATCTGTATCTATATATAGTGTGTAATCCTATAGCTAGACGTAGCACTGAAGAGTGTGAGTACCTGTATCTATATATAGTGATGTAATCCTAGAGCTAGACGTAGCACTGAAGAGTGTGAGTACCTGTATCTATATATAGTGCTGTAATCCTATAGCTAGACGTAGAACTAAAGAGTGTGAGTACCTGTATCTATATATAGTGATGTAATCCTAGAGCTAGACGTAGCACTGAAGAGTGTGAGTACCTGTATCTATATATAGTGCTGTAATCCAATAGCTAGACGTAGCAGTGAAGAGTGTGAGTACCTGTATCTATATGTAGTGCTGTAATCCTAGAGCTAGACGTAGAACTGAAGAGTGTGAGTACCTGTATCTATATATAGTGCTGTAATCCAATAACTAGACGTAGCAGTGAAGAGTGTGAGTACCTGTATCTATATGTAGTGCTGTAATCCTAGAGCTAGACGTAGAACTGAAGAGTGTGAGTACCTGTATCTATATATAGTGCTGTAATCCTATAGCTAGACGTAGCACTGAAGAGTGTGAGTACCTGTATCTATATATAGTGCTGTAATCCTATAGCTAGACGTAGCGGTGAAGAGTGCGAGTATCTGTATCTATATATAGTGCTGTAATCCTATAGCTAGACGTAGAACTGAAGAGTGTGAGTACCTGTATCTATATATAGTGTGCAATCCTATAGCTAGATGTAGAACTGAAGAGTGTGAGTACCTGTATCTATATATAGTGTAGGTTATGTTCCTCACAGCGTCTCCTCTATATCCAACTAGCTCCCCAGAAAGAGCAAGACACCTAGCTTGTCTATAGATATCGAACAATGTGTAAATTAGGATCTGGGGAGCGCCTCACAGTGGGCCGGGATATGTATGCACACAAAACGTTAATAAGATTTGTGAAAAATGTACAAATTTATTCATACAGACACGATAAAAACAATAAATAAATTTTTTAAAATTGCAATCAGACTGAGTTGAAATCACTCAACTATTAGATGCATATCCTCTCATACATTAACTTATATGATATCGGACAAAGTGGTGATATAAAAATGTAAAAGAGTAAAAAATAAAAATAAAAATAAATAATTCATGGATCCATGAGTACAATATAAAATATGAGTAAAAACATATAGCAGGTACAGAAATGCAATCCTAAATATTAAAACACTAAAATTACAATATTAAATGGTTAACGGTTCCTAAATACAATAATTGTGTAAACAATGTGTGGTGTCTCCAATGTGTTATAAACAATCCCTGATGTCAGGGTATATAAAATAGTTCCAAGTTCCTTGGGGGCAATACTGCCCTATGGTGTTTCGGTCCTAGGGGTGATAACTGTGAAGGTGTCCAAGAAGCCTGACTTAATAAAGGGTGATTTTAAAATCTAAAAAAATGTGGAAAAAACTTGTAGAAAAAATTAGTAGAAAAATTTGTATCCTTGTGCTGTGATCAATAGCAATTCAAAAAAAAATCCAAAAAATGTGATAAAACAAAAAGTAGAAAATGGTTAAAGAATGTTCGTTCTAATGTCCTAAATCCAAAATCCAAATTAAAAAAGATAAGATTCCCAGTGTACCTGTGGAATACAAAACAAAAACAAATAGTGCAATAACGTTTAGGAAATCCTTAGTTTAAATGAAATGAGGCTTACCATCAATAGCCAACGCGTTTCTAGGAGTTTTTTCTCTTGGTCTCCCCCTCTCCAACTAGGGTATCCAACTAGTAAACTCTAGTTGGAGAGGGGGAGACCAAGAGAAAAAACTCCTGATAGAAGAATCGAGATGGATATTCTATCTAGACTGCCTTCATCCCAGGGGTCTAAACAACAAGGAGGATTTGTCACATTTATTTAATCTGAAATAAATCTGCTCAAAACATGAACTGTAGGAAACAGAGATCCATTATTAGCATGTATCTTCATACTAGCGTAATAGACTAGTTTACCTAATGAGAACATGAGACAACTCCCCTTCCTTTTACCCGTACCCTTTTACTGTCCATCTACCTACCAGGCTTCATACTGTAGCCAGTTACCAATACTCTTAACAATTTTATGAATTCCCATTTTAAATCTTTTAATATCTTTTAGCATTTTTATACTACCCCCTATAATCTCTTCTCTACGTGGTGACAAAGAGTCCTACTTACCAGGTGGACTCTTCGTAGCAAAACATCTGAGTATGAGGGAACCCATCCCACATTCATTAGACTTACCAAACCAGCAACTGACATATGAATCAGTGGAATCCTCATCTTTCAAAATATGACACTTATTAGGCATCTGACTAGAACAGTGATTTCTGATACCTCTGAAGTTACATATTGATCACTTCCTCCATCTCTACCTTATCTACTTATTCTATTTGGAATTTAATGAGATTTTTTGCACATTTGTCTTCATATGTACCTTAAAGATATACTTTTATCACACCTCTTATTACACTTCTTATTGTATTCAATCACACGACTATCTGCAATATATCCAGTATAATGATAGTGGCATTCCCCTTATATATATCCAAACCAAATGTTTTATGACTCGTTTTTGTAAAATGATTTTATTGATCGTTTTTACACATATATATTTTCGTTTGATTGACCACATTACATTTACCAAATTCTTGCATACAATTGATGAAGTTTCATATAACAATCCCCAGTACCATGACCCTGTGAATGATACCCATAGCCAAACATAGACCGGAATACCATTTCCGGTAATGATGTCACTTCCGGTCATACAGAGACCGGAATACCATTTCCGGTAATGATGTCACTTCCGGTCATACGCATTAGCTGAGAAAACAAGAACTAATATTCCCTTGGGATTGAATGACATAATAGATGCACACCATAAGATAATAAGGTCTGTTTTAACAATTGCTATGTACGCTAGTCCAGAATCACAACTTAGAAAACATCGGCCCCTAATCACGAACCGGAAGTGACACCAACACAATAAGTGCACTTCCGGTTTCGGCGATTTCGGCGATGTAAATTCCGCCTGCTTGTCTCTTTTTTGTTTGAGGAATACTCAGTATATAGGAGAATTAAGTACACAGCATAAAATTGGCTATAACAATCAATAAAAATAAGAATACATAGACACTTTAGATGCAGGAAGGTATCACTTCCGGTTCAAAGGTAAATACTTTTTGGCGCAAATTTGGTGCACTGTGATAGGTGCACCATAGTATAAAAAGAGGCCTAATCATGCTTACCACAATACAGTCTTGAAAAAGGCCCAAGGAAGGGCCGAAACGCGTTGGCTATTGATGGTAAGCCTCATTTCATTTAAACTAAGGATTTCCTAAACGTTATTGCACTATTTGTTTTTGTTTTGTATTCCACAGGTACACTGGGAATCTTATCTTTTTTAATTTGGATTTTGGATTTAGGACATTAGAACGAACATTCTTTAACCATTTTCTACTTTTTGTTTTATCACATTTTTTGGATTTTTTTTTTTTTGAATTGCTATTGATCACAGCACAAGGATACTAATTTTTCTACTAATTTTTTCTACAAGTTTTTTCCACATTTTTTTAGATTTTAAAATCACCCTTTATTAAGTCAGACTTCTTGGACACCTTCACAGTTATCACCCCTAGGACCGAAACACCATAGGGCAGTATTGCCCCCAAGGAACTTGGAACTATTTTATATACCCTGACATCAGGGATTGTTTATAACACATTGGAGACACCACACATTGTTTACACAATTATTGTATTTAGGAACCGTTAACCATTTAATATTGTAATTTTAGTGTTTTAATATTTAGGATTGCATTTCTGTACCTGCTTTATGTTTTTACTCATATTTTATATTGTACTCATGGATCCATGAATTATTTCTTTTTATTTTTATTTTTTACTCTTTTACATTTTTATATCACCACTTTGTCCGATATCATATAAGTTAATGTATGAGAGGATATGCATCTAATAGTTGAGTGATTTCAACTCAGTCTGATTGCAATTTTAAAAAAATTATTTATTGTTTTTATCGTGTCTGTATGAATAAATTTGTACATTTTTCACAAATCTTATTAACGTTTTGTGTGCATACATATCCCGGCCCACTGTGAGGCGCTCCCCAGATCCTAATTTACACATTGTTCTATATATAGTGTGTAATCCTATAGCTAGATGTAGAACTGAAGAGTGTGAGTATCTGTATCTATATATAGTGCTGTAATCCTAGAGCAAGACGTAGTACTGAAGAGTGTGAGTACCTGTATCTATATATAGTGCTGTAATCCTAGAGCTAGACGTAGAACTGAAGAGTGTGAGTACCTGTATCTATATATAGTGCTGTAATCCTAGAGCTAGACATAGCACTGAAGAGTGTGAGTATCTGTATCTATATATAGTGCTGTAATCCTAGAGCTAGACGTAGAACTGAAGAGTGTGAGTACCTGTATCTATATATAGTGCTGTAATCCTAGAGCTAGACATAGCACTGAAGAGTGTGAGTATCTGTATCTATATATAGTGCTGTAATCCTAGAGCTAGACATAGAACTGAAGAGTGTGAGTACCTGTATCTATATATAGTGCTGTAATCCTAGAGCTAGACATAGAACTGAAGAGTGTGAGTACCTGTATCTATATATAGTGTATAATCCTATAGCTAGACGTAGAACTGAAGACTGTGAGTACCTGTATCTAAATATAGTGCTGTAATCCTAGAGCTAGATGTAGCACTGAAGAGTGTAAGCATCTGTATCTATATATAGTGCTGTAATCCTAGAGCTAGACATAGAACTGAAGAGTGTGAGTACCTGTATCTAAATATAGTGCTGTAATCCTAGAGCTAGATGTAGCACTGAAGAGTGTAAGTATCTGTATCTATATATAGTGCTGTAATCCTAGAGCTAGACGTAGAACTGAAGAGTGTGAGTACCTGTATCTATATATAGTGCTGTAATCCTAGAGCTAGACGTAGAACTGAAGAGTGTGAGTATCTGTATCTATATATGGTGCTGTAATCCTAGAGCTAGACGTAGAACTGAAGAGTGTGAGTATCTGTATCTATATATAGTGCTGTAATCCTAGAGATAGACGTAGCACTGAAGGAGTGTGGGTACCTGTATCTATATATAGTGCTGTAATCCTATAGCTAGATGTAGTACTGAAGAGTGTGAGTACCTGTATCTATATATAGTGCTGTAATCCTAGAGCTAGATGTTGAACTGAAGAGTGTGGGTACCTGTATCTATATATAGTGTGTAATCCTAGAGCTAGACTTAGCAGTGAAGAGTGTGAGTATCTGTATCTATATATAGTATGTAATCCTATAGCTAGACATAGCAGTGAAGAGTGTGAGTATCTGTATCTATATATAGTGTGTAATCCTAGAGCTAGACTTAGCAGTGAAGAGTGTGAGTATCTGTATCTATATATAGTATGTAATCCTAGAGCTAGACTTAGCAGTGAAGAGTGTGAGTATCTGTATCTATATATAGTATGTAATCCTATAGCTAGACATAGCAGTGAAGAGTGTGAGTATCTGTATCTATATATAGTATGTAATCCTAGAGCTAGACTTAGCAGTGAAGAGTGTGAGTATCTGTATCTATATATAGTATGTAATCCTAGAGCTAGACTTAGCAGTGAAGAGTGTGAGTATCTGTATCTATATATAGTGTGTAATCCTAGAGCTAGACTTAGCAGTGAAGAGTGTGAGTATCTGTATCTATATATAGTATGTAATCCTATAGCTAGACATAGCAGTGAAGAGTGTGAGTACCTGTCTCTATATATAGTGCTGTAATCCTAGAGCTAGACATAGAACTGAAGAGTGTGAGTACCTGTATCTATATATAGTGCTGTAATCCTAGAGCTAGACGTAGCACTGAAGAGTGTGAGTATCTGTATCTATATATAGTGCTGTAATCCTAGAGCTAGACGTAGCACTGAAGAGTGTGAGTATCTGTATCTATATATAGTGCTGTAATCCAAGAGCTAGACGTAGAACTGAAGAGTGTGAGTATCTGTATCTATATATAGTGCTGTAATCCTAGAGCTAGACATAGCAGTGAAGAGTGTGAGTACCTGTATCTATGTATAGTGCTGTAATCATATAGCTAGACGTAGAACTGAAGAGTGTGAGTATCTGTATCTATATATAGTGCTGTAATCATATAGCTAGACGTAGCACTGAAGAGTGTGAGTATCTGTATCTATATATAGTGCTGTAATCCTAGAGCTAGATGTAGCACTGAAGAGTGTGAGTACCTGTATCTATATATAGTGCTGTAATCATATAGCTAGACGTAGCACTGAAGAGTGTGAGTATCTGTATCTATATATAGTGCTGTAATCATATAGCTAGACATAGCACTGAAGAGTGTGAGCACCTGTATCTATATATAGTGCTGTAATCCTAGAGCGAGACGTAGCACTGAAGAGTGTGAGTACCTGTATCTATATATAGTGCTGTAATCCTAGAGCGAGACGTAGCACTGAAGAGTGTGAGTACCTGTATCTATATATAGTGTGTAATCCTATAGCTAGATGTAGAACTGAAGAGTGTGAGTATCTGTATCTATATATAGTGCTGTAATCCTAGAGCTAGACGTAGTACTGAAGAGTGTGAGTACCTGTATCTATATATAGTACTGTAATCCTAGAGCTAGACATAGAACAGAAGAGTGTGAGTACCTGTATCTATATATAGTGTGTAATCCTAGAGCTAGACGTAGCACTGAAGAGTGTGAGTACCTGTATCTATATATAGTGCTGTAATCCTAGAGCTAGACGTAGCACTGAAGAGTGTGAGTACCTGTATCTATATATAGTGCTGTAATCCTATAGCTAGACGTAGAACTGAAGAGTGGGAGTACCTGTATCTATGTATAGTGCTGTAATCCTAGAGCTAGATGTAGAACTGAAGAGTGTGAGTACCTGTATCTATATATAGTGCTGTAATCCTAGAGCTAGACGTAGCACTGAAGAGTGTGAGTATCTGTCTCTATATATAGTGCTGTAATCCTAGAGCTAGACGTAGCACTGAAGAGTGTGAGTATCTGTATCTATATACAGTGCTGTAATCCTAGAGCTAGACGTAGCACTGAAGAGTGTGAGTATCTGTATCTATATATAGTGCTGTAATCCTAGAGCTAGACGTAGCACTGAAGAGTGTGAGTATCTGTATCTATATACAGTGCTGTAATCCTAGAGCTAGACGTAGCACTGAAGAGTGTGAGTACCTGTATCTATATATAGTGCTGTAATCCTATAGCTAGACGTAGCACTGAAGAGTGTGAGTATCTGTATCTATATATAGTGCTGTAATCCTAGAGCTAGACGTAGCAGTGAAGAGCGTGAGTATCTGTATCTATATATAGTGCTGTAATCCTATAGCTAGATGTAGCTCTGAAGAGTGTGAGTACCTGTATCTATATATAGTGCTGTAATCCTATAGCTAGACGTAGCACTGAAGAGTGTGAGTATCTGTATCTATATATAGTGTGTAATCCTAGAGCTAGACGTAGCACTGAAGAGTGTGAGTACCTGTCTATATATAGTGCTGTAATCCTAGAGCTAGACGTAGCACTGAAGAGTGTGAGTACCTGTATCTATATATAGTGATGTAATCCTAGAGCTAGACGTAGCACTGAAGAGTGTGAGTATCTGTATCTATATATAGTGCTGTAATCCTATAGCTAGATGTAGAACTGAAGAGTGTGAGTACCTGTATCTATATATAGTGCTGCAATCCTAGAGATAGACGTAGCACTGAAGAGTGTGAGTACCTGTATCTATATACAGTGCTGTAATCCTATAGCTAGACGTAGCACTGAAGAGTGTGAGTACCTGTATCTATATATAGTGTGTAATCCTATAGCTAGACGTAGCACTGAAGAGTGTGAGTATCTGTATCTATATATAGTGTGTAATCCTATAGCTGGACGTAGCACTGAAGAGTGTGAGTACCTGTATCTATATATAGTGTGTAATCCTATAGCTAGACGTAGCACTGAAGAGCGTGAGTATCTGTATCTATATATAGTGCTGTAATCCTATAGCTAGACGTAGCACTGAAGAGTGTGAGTACCTGTATCTATATATAGTGCTGTAATCCTATAGCTAGACGTAGCACTGAAGAGTGAGTACCTGTATCTATATATAGTGCTGTAATCCTATAGCTAGACGTAGCACTGAAGAGTGTGAGTATCTGTATCTATATATAGTGCTGTAATCCTACAGCTAGATGTAGCACTGAAGAGTGTGAGTATCTGTATCTATATATAGTGCTGTAATCCTAGAGCTAGACGTAGCACTGAAGAGTGTGAGTATCTGTATCTATATATAGTGCTGTAATCCTACAGCTAGATGTAGCACTGAAGAGTGTGAGTATCTGTATCTATATATAGGATACTGCCCACGTTGCTACATTGTTGCACTATGATCCTTTGTTGTTGCTTTTCTTTTTGAGGATTGAAGAAATTATGCAGATTTAAAGAATTCTTGAATCCGTTTGACCACATTTTTTGGTTCATATGTGGTATTTTGTTTGTGTCTGTGTGTAATAATATAACATTTTTATTTATAGATTTTTATTGGGATTTTGTTCTTAAATTTGTGTTTTTTACTCACAGGGTGTTACACAATTTGTATTTGTTAGTTTGCATGTTATTTACTGTGTAACTATAGAGAAGCAGTGACTCTGGGAATGCTTTCTAAGGCTAAGCTATAACTACAGTCTTAAATTGTCAAATAATTACAGTTTCATTTATTGAAAACTGAGGCCTAGATTTGGAGTTTGGTGGTAACCGTGAAAACCAGCGTTAGAGGCTCCTAACGCTGGTTTTAGGCTACCTCCGGTATTTGGAGTCAGTCAAAAAAGGGTCTAACGCTCACTTTTCAGCCGCGACTTTTCAATACCGCAGATCCCCTTACGTCAATTGCGTATCCTATCTTTTCAATAGGATTTTTCTAACTCCGGTATTTAGAGTCGTGTCTGAAGTGAGCGTTAGAATTCTAACGACAGGGAGGAACCGGAAGGGGAGGAGCTAGCAGCAAGATGGATGCTGGCACGCTGCTCTAAACTGAAGGGCAATATCGATCACCCCCCACCTGCGCTTATCCTTGGCCAGAGAGAACCTATCTGGTCTGGATATCCTTTTGCAGAAGCCGGCTCCTCAATTGCAGACGGACTCAGGAGCAGAGTCATTACGCCAGGCGGCGTTCTCGCACATATCTACTGGGCCTAAAGACATACAAACAGTGTGGTGGAACCAGCCTAAAAGATAACGGCCAAAGGAAGGGGGACAGAGTTGCTGTTGTGGAGGCACAGATCACGGAGGTGTCCGAGTTCAGTGGCCTCGTTTCTTACTGTGACCGGTAATCCCTTTCGCCAGAAGAGCTAGGCGCACCTCACTATCTCAGTCAGGATACTCCCGCATGCTGGAGGCGTAGTTCCGCATAGCCGTAAGCCTGAACATCCAAGGACCAAAGTGAGGCTTGGCAGCGTGAGGACGCTGAGACCCGATTGGCAGTACGGCGAAACTCTCTTGCAGGAAGTGCTGTATGCGGGAGGCAGGTACCAGCGGAGATGAGAATCGGAACAACTGAGAACACAGGAGACTCGAAGGAGAGAGGACGCATGAGTGGAGCTGGTAACAGGGGCAAGGTCTCCACTGCTCCGGTTTGGTAAGATTGTCTCTGTATCATCTCAAGTTTGGTCAAGCCAAGAACTGTTCCCTTAAAACTTGCTAGAAAAGTTATATATATAGCGAGGTTAAAGGGGCTTTAATCCACTCTACAAGCAAAGGGCAATTATTATCTTTACACACTTTGTTCTACGAACTTGGACTGTTTAAATTTTGGCTCTTGGGGACATTTAATATCTGGGACACATTAGAGAGACACTCTCCGGTCTTATAATCCGGAAAAGGGAAAGAGGCCTCTCTGAAATAAAAACGGACCGTGGAGACTCACAAAGTAATAACTACCATTCTAACACCTAATATATATAATCAAGTGATTTGGTGGGTCCAAGGTGCTTAGAAGATAACTGGAAAATTAAGGCTAAGGGCCCCAGAAGCTATTGACTCTGATAAGTTTGGAATACACCTCACACCTTTTAGAGTACTAGATAAATTGTATCCCACAATGTGTCCATTCTATACAAAAAGACCCTAGAGCTGATTATGTGTGTAACAAGTTTTCTTGATATATATTGAGATAACAATCGCTGTGGTTTATATCTGATTTGATAACTCTGTTCAACAGTTATTGTTTGCTTGAGAAAGTTTCTTTGCTAAGTGTTATGAGGCTTTTTATGATATAAATCCTTCTGCAGGGAAAGGAGTCTGATAAATCCACAAAGGTTGGTTTAAAGGCCTTTGCATCTGGTCTTGAGTATAATAACCTTTTGATAGAGGGTATTCTAGACTGTTTTTCTATAGCAATTAACAATTTTTTCAGACAATATAACTATTCTTGTTATTTATATTGGGAATTAGCAGACTGAGATCAATATATTTTTCTGTAGGTGGCATTCACATATTCACCCGTTTTTTTAAATATAGTAAAAAGTTAGAGGGTTTCCTTTTCACAATAATTGTTTTTTAGGTTAAGTAGATTATGTATACAGAATGTTTTTTCTGATGCATGCCTTGCTGTCTCTTTTTCCTTTTCACCCTTTTCCCTTGAACACACACATTTTGAGATAAAGAAAGACACTTTTACACATTGCGTGATTTGTTCTAGCTTGGTGATATTGCTAGACTGTGTGCCTTTTTTAGCACAAATACACTTTTTCTGTAACATATCCTAACCGGATATAGACTTTAAACTCACTTAAAAGGATCCAAGATCAAGACAGAGTATTACATTCCAACTATAGATATTTTATGCAGGATCTAGCTTAATTTTTGTCACTCACTCACTTAATACATGGAAAGATTTATTTCACATACTAAATCCACCCCACCCAATATGCCACCCAAATCAAGAGAAAAAAAGCTCAAACCTAATGAGAGTAGCTCAGAGATATTTAATCCAAATGAAACAGGGGCGAGTGGTCCAGATAATGTGCTACTAATTCAACAGATCTCAGATCTGGTGATGCCACAATTTGAAGCTTTAAAATCAGAAATGGCAACTGTTACAAATGAAATTAAACAATTTTCGATCCGCATGAATGATGTAGAGACAAGAGTATCTGATGTAGAAGACAGATTTATAGTACAAGACCAGATGGTCAATGCACACGATGTTAAACTCTCAGTGATGCAAGGTAAAATCGAGGAATTAGAGGATAGGGCGAGGCGCAACAACTTAAGGGTTGTAGGACTACCGGAAACTCCGGAGTACCAAGATCTGATTAATTTTGCTGCCATCCAGCTTCCAAAACTAGTAGGTAGCAATATAAAGAATGTAAGGATACCGATAGAGAGAGCCCATAGATTAGGCCAGCCCAGAAGAAACTTAGAGGGACACTCAAGACCTAGAGTTGTGATCATTAAATTTTTAAATTTCCAAGACAAATTCCATATCCTTAGACTATATCGTAAGAACAATAACATCATGATAGGACCCAATAAAATTTTATTATTTCAAGATTTTTCTTTAGAGACCCAAAGCAAGCGCAGGGAAATGGCTCCATACTGTTCTCGCTTGATTAAAGCCAATCTCAAGGCAAGATTAGTTTATCCAGCTAAGGTGATGTTAGAGAAAGATGGTGAAACTTATAATTTTACAAAGCCTGAAGAGATTAAGTCATTCTGTCAGAGTATAGGAATTTAATTAATGTATATATTTCGATTAAATGAATCAAAAAGAGAGGAAAAATGGGAACAATGGTGATCTCTAAAGAGATGGAGACAAATCGGATACAGGTAGTTGATTTTGTCCATGGGAATTTAATCACAGATGATCTAGAGGCGTGGAAAGGTGGAATAGTAGTGTCATTGGCGGGGAGGGAGGGGGGGGGGACCCCTCTCTTACCCTTCCCCTTTTATTTTATAAACATTTACTTTTTTATTCTTTGTGTATACTTTTAAAGTCGTTTTCTTTTCCTCCCCCCCACCCTTTTTTTTTTTTTTTTTTTTTTTTTTGTCTCCCTTTCCCTTTTTTTCACCACCCAAATGGCTTAAATGGTTAAGTTAAAACTTTTATCTTGGAACATTGGAGGGATTTCATCCCCAAGTAAAAGGAAATTGGTTATTAGACATCTAGGACTCCAAAATCCTGATATAGTTTTTATGCAAGAAACCCATCTTAGACCTAAGGAGGCTATCAAACTTAAAAGCAAATGGGTTGGGGAGGTATTATTCACACCATATGATAAATCTAAGAGAGGTTTAGCCATATTAATTCATAAGCAATTGGACTATCAAATTATAATGATAGAAAATGATCAGAATGGGAGGTACCAAATTTTGGAAATAGTAGTAAATGGTGTTAAATTTATTTACTGTAATGTATATGGCCCCAATCTGCTAGATAAAAGTTTTTGGGAAGAACTAAGATTAAAATTGTTTCTGCACTCGGGGAAAAATTTAACAGTTATCGGTGATTTCAATATGGCCTTCTCCCAGGTATTGGACAGATCTAAGACCAGGAGGGTGCTGAGGAAAGCTAGGGGAGCAGATATTCTTCAAAGATTTACTAAAAGTTTAGTTTTACAAGATATTTGGCGAGTACAGAACCCGGACTGTCGGGAGTATACTTGTGCCTCTTGGGCACATGCCTCGTTTTCGAGGATTGATTATTTTCTAGTTGCAAAGCATATGCTGAAATTTAAAATGCGGGCAGAAATTCAGGATATCGTGATCTCTGATCACGCTATCATCTCCTTAGAGCTGGGTCTAAGTGGTAAAGCCTCGGCAGCAAACAAGTTTTTCTTTCCCCAATATCTTTATAACAATTCCCATTTTAAAAAATGGATTCCAAAGAGATGGTATCAATTTGTGAGTGATAATCTAGACTATATTGATAAGCCAGAAATCCTCTGGGAAACCGCGAAAGCGGTTTTCAGAGGGGAGATTAAGGCGTATACAGCAAAAATGAGGGCAATATGGGGGAAAAGGGAGGAGCAGTTAGCAAACACTTTAACCAACAACTATAGGAGATATCTGGTCAATCCCTCGCCTGAACAATGGCAAAAATATAAAGATAGCAAAGCTATGTACGATCTCTTTCTTAAACAACATTCCGTTTCAGAAGATCTAAAGTTGAAGGCCTTATATTCTGGGGTACATGGGGTTTCAGCTAAATACTTAGCAAGGATAGTCAAGATCAGACAGCAGAAGAATTATATTTCAGCAATTAACTATAGGAATAGAAGAGTCACCGACCCCTTATCAATCAGAGAAGCTTTCTTTCAGACTTACCAAGAACTATATGCGGAGAAACAGATTAATTTTGTTTCAAAACAGCAGTTCTGGCAAGGGTTATCCTTGCCCCAAATTAAGAAAGAGGACCTTTTAGAATTGAACAAACCCTTTACTGTGGAAGAAATTGTAAAGGCTATTCAGAAGTTGAAGTTAGGGAAAACCCCGGGGCCAGACTCTCTGCCAGCAGAATTTTATAAACTACTTCCAGATCAGATCCCAATGGTCCTAGTTAACTTATTTAACGATTACTTTATCAGGAACAAACCGCAATCTATTCTATTTGCGGCTTCCAACGTAGTTTTAATTCCCAAAAAAGGCAAAGATCTAGAGCTAACCACATCATACAGGCCCATATCGCTTCTGAACCAGGACTATAAAATTCTAACATATATCCTGGCTAATAGACTGAAAGCTTCTTTGGGAGACTTGGTTCACCCAGATCAGACGGGTTTCATGACGGGTAGGAATCCCGTTAAAAATCTTAGGAAATTACAATTAGTCCTAGATTTCTTTTGGAATAAAACAGAAAGACATAGGGCCTCCCCCAAACCAGATCTTGCTATACTCACAATCGACGCTGAAAAAGCTTTCGATTCCATTATATGGGATCACCTGATAACAGCATTAGGAAAATTTGGTATAACCGGTTCTTTTCAACATTTCATCACACAATTATATAAGGGGCCAACCTCTACACTCATAGTTAATGGGGAACAGACTGAGAGAATTACTCTGGGGCGGGGTACTCGCCAGGGGTGCCCTTTGTCCCCATTTCTCTTTAACTTATCTCTTGAACCTCTTGCAATTCTTTTAAGGCGAGAAATTCGGGGTATTCAATTGGGAGGACATAAGCTAGTTCTGTCTCTGTTCGCAGACGATCTTCTGCTATTTCTCAGTAATTCAAGGATCGCTATCCCCCGATTATTGGAACTATGTAATCTTTTCAGCTCCTTCTCAGGATATAAAATCAATTACGATAAATCAGAGATCATGTGGATTCGCAAACCTACAATCCCCTGTAATCATCCATTCTTAGAAGCTACCCAGATAACGTATTTAGGTATTACTTTGAGTAGGGACCCCAATAGGTGGTATGAGCTAAACTTTAAGAAGTGCATTAAGGGCTTGGCTCTGAAATTGCAGAACTGGGGTAACCTCCCTTTATCCCTTACTGCTCGAATTATGTTAATTAAAGTGGTGTTATTCCCTAAACTCTTATATTTCTTGCAGAATCTTCCGCTTTTGCTATACAAGAAAGACCTAGATACCCTCAACAGGGCATTTAACCAGTTTATTTGGCAGGGCAAGAAACCATGGATCTCATTATTTAAATTAACACTCCCTAAAGTTTTTGGAGGCATGGCGTGCCCCAATATAAAATTCTACAACTATGCTACAGTAGCCAAATTCGCCCTGGATTGGATTACTGAAAAGGGCTTGATCTCGTTTTACGAGATAGAATCTGCATTGATAAAACCCTTCAGTCTAAAGTCGATTCTTCATCATACGGCAAATAAACTTCCAGATCAAGTTTATCAGATGCTTACTTTTAAATATATTGTATATGCATGGCAGAAAATATGTAAGGAATTGGGAGTAGACTTCAGAAAATCAGAATTTCTACCTTTAATTGGTAACCCGAGTTTCCCAATTGCTTGTGAACCTTCGGTTTTTGAGCTATGGGCTAAATGTGGAGTGAATTATGTAATACAGATATGTGAAGGTGAAAACTTGAGGCTCCGTTCGTTTGAGAACATTGTTCAGCAATTTCATCTCCCTAGGTCGAGTTTCTTTGCATATTTGCAAATTAGGCACTGGGTGGAGAAATTGAGATCAGATTCAGGACCGGGGATAGATACTAAATACCTGAAACATATAATCTCACAATATCGTGGTGGGGTTAATTCGATTTCCCAAGTATACCATGCTATAATGAAATCGGGGGGCCAGAATAACCTTGCAGATATTTCAACAAAATGGGCAAAAGAAAAACTGAGAGTAGAAAGTGAGGTTATTACTCAGAGCTTCTCATTGGCAGCTAGGGCAACTTATATGCATACATGGAAAGAATCCCACTTAAAATTAATAAATAGGGCTTATCTTACTCCAGCTAGGCTGGCAAAATGGAATTGGGAAAGTAGGTACTGTCCTAAATGTAGTAAGGAATGCACAGATTATGTTCATGCTTTTTGGGCTTGCCCAAAAAATTTCCAATTTTGGCAGAAGATTAATTTCTGGGCCTCCAAGATAATGGGGACTAAGGTTAAACTGACGTTACTTCAGGTACTGTTTTTATGTAAATACAACATTGCCCTTCCTAATAATAGATTTATCAATGTATTGGTTCTGACAGCCCGTAATCTAATTTTAAGGAATTGGAGGAACCATAAACCACTCAAATTCACAGATTTCTTGAAAGAGGTTCAGTATCAAATGGTGCTGGATCAATATAATATAAGAGCTATTAACCCCAAACAAGTTTCTAGATTTTTCAGTAAATGGAAGATCTACATTATCTCACTCCCTATGGATCTACAAAACAGGTGGTGTTATACTTTAAATCTTCCCCCTGGCTGCAACACCAAATAGAACGTGGTCTCTGCCCTAGACTATGGTTCGGCAATGAATAAGGGAATGGTGGGATTTGTTCCCTTCCATCACTCCGCCCTCTCCTCCCTCTCTTCTCCCCCCCCCCCTTTTTTTTTTTTTTCTTTCCCCTCCCTTCCCCCCCCCCCTCTCCTCCCTATTTGATTCTCATGTCCACCTCTACCTCCCTTATAATATAGGCTCGTGATAATATAAGTTAATTTAAATTATACAAGAGATAATGGGAATTGGTAGACGTTCATACCTTCAAGTAATAGAGGAGATTTAATCGATAGACGTATCTCTCGATATACTTGTCAAGAGTACTTTTGGTGCAGAATACTTTACCAGTCTAAATTATACCCTAAATGAGATAAACGACATACAATAAGGAGGACGAAGATTCTTGAGAATTAGGTAAAGGTAACAGTTTATATATCATTAGGGCCCTTCTGTGAAGAAGAAGGGTGCTCTCTTCTTTTTTTCTCCCTTTCTTCTTAAACTTCTTTTCCTTCAACTATTAGTCAATTCTCTCTACCTATTGGTCCATTCCTCACTAGGTCTGTAGTTGTTGTTAATTAGTTTGACAAGAAGAACATATGTATTGAATATTGTAATAAGTTTATAATTAGGAGAGGAGGCTTTTTTCTAGCAGATTAATGCAATCAAAGGACAATGATCTTCCTTCTTATGTTTTGATTTTTTTTTTATTTTCTGCTCTTTTTCTTTTCCCTTTTACTTCCCTTCCCTTACTACGGTCAAGATAATGTAAGTAGTAAGAAATTGAAAAACAATTATACAGTTAGGATAACTGTCAATTTTATTTGATAAGTAATAATGTGAATCTATGACATAATAGAATTGTATGGTATGGGAGCTGTGTCTCCCAACAATGTTTCTTTTGTTTACAACGATGAATAAAACTTTTAAAACTTAAAAAAAAAAAAAAAAAGAATTCTAACGACAAAACTCCAGCCGCAGAAAAAAGTCAGTAGTTTTGAGCTTTCTGGGCTAACGCCGGTTCATAAAGCTCTTAACTACTGTGCTCTAAAGTACACTAACACCCATAAACTACCTATGTACCCCTAAACCGAGGTCCCCCCACATCGCCGCCACTCTATTAATTTTTTTAACCCCTAATCTGCCGACCGCCACCTACGTTATCCTTATGTACCCCTAATCTGCTGCCCCTAACACCGCCAACCCCTATATTATATTTATTAACCCCTAACCTGCCCCCCACAACGTCGCAGCCAGCTACCTACAATAATTAACCCCTAATCTGCCGACCGCAAAGCGCAGCTACTTAAGTTATCCTTATGTACCCCTAATCTGCTGCCCCTAACACCGCCGACCCCTATATTATATTTATTAACCCCTAATCTGCCCCCCTCAACGTCGCCTCCACCTGCCTACACTTATTAACCCCTAATCTGCCGAGCGGACCGCACCGCTACTATAATAAAGTTATTAACCCCTAATCCGCCTCACTAACCCTATAATAAATAGTATTAACCCCTAATCTGCCCTCCCTAACATCGCCGACACCTAACTTCAATTATTAACCCCTAATCTGCCGACCGGAGCTCACCGCTATTCTAATAAATGTATTAACCCCTAAAGCTAAGTCTAACCCTAACACTAACACCCCCCTAACTTAAATATAATTTAAATCTAACGAAATTAATTAACTCTTATTAAATAAATTATTCCTATTTAAAGCTAAATACTTACCTGTAAAATAAATCCTAATATAGCTACAATATAAATTATAATTATATTATAGCTATTTTAGGATTAATATTTATTTTACAGGTAACTTTGTATTTATTTTAACCAGGTACAATAGCTATTAAATAGTTAAGAACTATTTAATAGCTAAAATAGTTAAAATAATTACAAAATTACCTGTAAAATAAATCCTAACCTAAGTTACAATTAAACCTAACACTATACTATCATTAAATTAATTAAATAAAATACCTACAATTACCTACAATTAAACCTAACACTACACTATCAATACATTAATTAAATACAATACCTACAAATAACTACAATGAAATAAACTAACTAAAGTACAAAAAATAAAAAAGAACTAAGTTACAAAAAATAAAAAAATATTTACAAACATAAGAAAAAGATTACAACAATTTTAAACTAATTAAACCTACTCTAAGCCCCCTAATAAAATAACAAAGACCCCCAAAATAAAAAATGCCCTACCCTATTCTAAATTACTAAAGTTCAAAGCTCTTTTACCTTACCAGCCCTGAACAGGGCCCTTTGCGGGGCATGCCCCAAGAAGTTCAGCTCTTTTGCCTGTAAAAAAACCATACAATACCCCCCCCCAACATTACAACCCACCACCCACATACCCCTAATCTAACCCAAACCCCCCTTAAATAAACCTAACACTAAGCCCCTGAAGATCATCCTACCTTGTCTTCACCTCACCGGGTATCACCGATCGGTCCTGGCTCCAAAATCTTCATCCAACCCAAGTGGGGGCTGGCGATCCATCATCCGGTGGCTGAAGAGGTCCAGAAGAGGCTCCAAAGTCTTCATCCTATCCGGGAAGAAGAGTAGATCCGGACCGGCAACCATCATCTTCCAAGCGGCATCTTCTATCTTCATCCGATGAGGACCGGCTCCATCCTGAAGACCTCCACCGCGGACCCATCTTCATCCGGCAACGTCCAACTGAAGAATGACGGTTCCTTTAAGGGACGTCATCCAAGATGGCTGTTCCGATTTTATTTAATTAATTTAATGATAGTATAGTGTTAGGTTTAATTGTAACTTAGGTTAGGATTTATTTTACAGGTAATGTTGTAATTATTTTAACTATTTTAGCTATTAAATAGTTCTTAACTATTTAATAGCTATTGTACCTGGTTAAAATAAATACAAAGTTACCTGTAAAATAAATATTAATCCTAAAATAGCTATAATATAATTATAATTTATATTGTAGCTATATTAGGATTTATTTTACAGGTAAGTATTTAGCTTTAAATAGGAATAATTTATTTAATAAGAGTTAATTAATTTCATTAGATTTAAATTATATTTAAGTTAGGGGGGTGTTAGTGTTAGGGTTAGACTTAGCTTTAGGGGTTAATACATTTATTAGAATAGCGGTGAGCTCCGGTCGGCAGATTAGGGGTTAATAATTGAAGTTAGGTGTCGTCAATGTTAGGGAGGGCAGATTAGGGGTTAATACCATTTATTATAGGGTTAGTGAGGCGGATTAGGGGTTAATAACTTTATTATGATAGCGGTGCAGTCCGCTCGGCAGATTAGGGGTTAATAAGTGTAGGCAGGTGGAGGCGACGTTGTGGGGGCAGATTAGGGGTTAATAAATATAATATAGGGGTCGGCGGTGTTAGGGGCAGCAGATTAGGGGAACATAAGGATAATGTAAGTAGCGGCGGTTTACGGAGCAGCAGATTAGGGGTTAAAAATAATATGCAGGGGTCAGCGATAGCGGGGGTGGGAGATTAGGGGTTAATAAGTGTAAGGCTAGGGGTGTTTAGACTCGGGGTACATGTTAGGGTGTTAGGTGCAGACGTAGGAAGTGTTTCCCCATAGCAAACAATGGGGCTGCGTTAGGAGCTGAACGCGGCTTTTTTGCAGGTGTTAGGTTTTTTTTCAGCTCAAACAGCCTCATTGTTTCCTATGGGGGAATCGTGCACGAGCACGTTTTTGAGGCTGGCCGCGTCCGTAAGCAACTCTGGTATCGAGAGTTGAAGCTGCGTTAAATATGCTCTACACTCCATTTTTGGAGCCTAACGCAGCCTTTATGTGGACTCTCAATACCAGAGTTGTTTTTATGGTGCGGCCAGAAAAAAGCCAGCGTTAGCTACGCCAGTCCTTACCGACAAAACTCTAAATCTAGCCGTAAGAAAGAGAAGTGCTCAACTTGTGACAGAGTTTAATAGCTTGCCCTATGGGAAAGTACCCAACCAGGGTGCAGCCACTTTTAGCACAGTTGTGTTTGTTTCAACAACATTTTCTTGCATTATATGAGCCCAATCCCAATATTATCTGTCCCACTTCTATTTGCTAGTTTCAGTTCTGTTAACTGACAAATAAATTAAGATGTAATAGGAAGTTCAGGCATCTTACTAATTGCAATTCATCAACTCTTTACACCATCACTTGACAGTCACCTAGAATAAAGAGGATTTCCACCAAGAGGTCACATGTACTTGGAGGGCTGCGCGGACCAGAAGTCCCTTCCTCTTTACCACTGCTGAAACAGACACTGTAGGGTACAGTCACTGCCACATACAAGGTGGCCAGTAGGATCAAGCAGTCCCAGCATGCCTTGAAGGTGCCATAGTGCAGAAGGATAAAGGGTGATTTACGCATAGACACTACTTTATACTCTGGTACTCGAGGTTTCTCTCCAAAAACAGCCTGTAAGAAGAAAGGGACAAATTAAATTGATGTTAAATAAAAAGGCAGCATGAGACATGAAAAGATGCAGTAAAATATTAATATAAATACAGGTAGCTCTCAGTTTACGCCGGGGTTAGGTTCCAGAAGGAATGGTTGTAAATCGAAACCGTTGTAAATTGAAACCCAGTTTATAATGTAAGTCAATGGGAAGTGAGGGAGTTAGGTTCCAGGTCCCTCTCACAATTGTCATAAGTAACACCTAATACATTATTTTTAAAGCTTTGAAATGAAGACTTAAAATGCTAAACAGCATTATAAACCTAATAAAATAATCACACAACACAGACTTCACTTGCATTTTTCTGCAAACAGTTCTTTCTATACATTCCAATCTGGACTGATTTATAGACAGGAAGATCTTGTTCCTTTGAAATCTGCTCGATAGCTCAGGTCTGGTTAAACTGATTAATTTCAGCTTGCTTGGCTTTGCTGCAACACAAGCGGACAGTTCCACCTACTGGCTATTTTAATAAATGCACTGTTTCTCTATGCTTTTCAATAGCAGTCACATAACTGGAAAAAAGATTGTTATTCTGAAACAGTGTAAATTGAACCTTTGTAAACCGAGGGCCACCTGTATCTTATAATTACTTAGAACCAATAAGATGCAACAACAAGTTAGTTATTTACCTCTGGATATTGTTAAAGGGACATGAAACTCAAAATAGTTCTGTCATGATTCAGATAGAGAATACAATTTTAAACAACTTTCTAATTTACTTCTATTATATAATTTGTTTCATTCTCTTAGTATTATTTGTTGAAGAAGCAGCAATGCACTACTGGTTGCTGACAGAACACATGGGTGAGCCAATGACAATCGGTGTATATATATATATATATATATATATATATATATATATGCATCCACCAATCAGCAGCTAGAACCTAGGTTCTTTACGGCTCCTGAGCTTGCCAAGATAAACCTTTCAGCAAAGGATAACAAGAGAAGGAAGCAAATTAAATAATAGAAGTAAATTGGAAAAGTTGTTTAAAATCGTAGTCTCTATCTGAATCATGAAAGAAAAATTTTGGGTTTCATGTCCCTTTAAGATAGTTGACTGTCCTGTTGGTTTTATATATGATGTGCATTTCATAATGATGACGCATTGTAAATATATTCAGTGTTGTGCAGGGATCCCCTTACTTGCATGATGCCTTTATAGAAGTTCAATTAAACAGACATTCTATTGTGAAACTTACATATGCTAATTTATTAGAGGATGCCATTTTTGCTCTATTGACCCTACTTAACTATCAGATAGATTACGAGTTATGCGCACTATATGGAAATTAACGAACGCAACAAAAGTTGCGTTATTTAACCCCCTATAGCGCAGCCATTACAAGTTTTTCAAAACCCAGCTTGTGCGTGGAATATGGTGCTTTTAAGCTCCATACCGCACAAAAAACAAGCGCTGTTTTGATGTGCTCATGCACGCTTTCCCCATAGTCAATCAATGGGGAGAGCGGGTCAGAAAAAAGTCTAACATCTTCAATCACAGGAAAAGAAAAGCTCCGTAACGCAGCCCCATTTATGTCTATGGGGGGGAAAAAAACTAACATTTAAACCTAACATCCTAACACAAACCCAGAGTCTAAATACCCCTATTCTGCCCCCCACGGACATCACCGGCACCTACATAATGTTATTAACCCCTAATCTGCTGCCCCTGATATCGCCACCACCTAAATAAAGCTATTAACCCCTAATCTGCCGCTCCCGATATCACTGCCACTATACTACAGTTAATAACCCCTATTCCCCTGCACCCCAACATCGTCCACACTATAATAAATCTATTTAACCCCTATTCCGCCGCTCCCCGACATCCCCGCAACTAAATAAAGCTATTAACCCCTAAACCTTTGGCCTCCCACATCACAACCACTAAATAAATCTATTAACCCCTAAACCACCAGCTCCCCACATCGCAAAAATCTAAAGGAAACTATTAACCCCTACACCTACCCCTAAACCTAACCCTATCCCTAAACCTAACACCCCCTAACTTTAACATAATTACAATAGAGCTAAACTAAAGTTACAATTATTAAAGTGAATGTCAATTTTGAAGCTTAAAGGGTCAGTAAACCTAAAAAATAATGTTATATAATTCTGCACATAGTGCAGAATTATATAACATTATATTAGTGCACGTTTTTTATTATATAACATTATATTAGTGCAAGTTTTTTTATTATATAACATCTCCGGTATTTTTAATAAAAATAAGAGGGTTTTCCAGACCCGCCCTCTGTGCTCTACTGAGCGGGTCTGGTTTTTCTTCAGAGCGCATCGGGCCAGCTGTTTAGTCACAGCCCGGCCCGACCGCGCCATAACATTCAATGCAGCTCGCTCCTGCTGATAGACAGAGCAGGAGCGAGCGAGCAGGAGCAAGCGGGTCTGGAAAACCCTCTTATTTTTATTAAAAATACCGGAGATGTTATGTAATAAAAAACTTGCACTAATATAATGTTATATAATTCTGTACTATGTGCAGAATTATATAACATTATTTTTTAGGTTTACTGGCCCTTTAAGTGCCCGGTTTTTAAAAATGTAATTAAAAACAGGGGCACTTTAATTCATCAAAATTTACATTTCACTCCTGTTGTGAAAAAAAATTACCTTTTAATCTTGACAGCAGCTCCAGTTTCCTCCGGTCGTTGCAAGCCAATTCTGACGTCAGAAATGATGGATAGGTCATCCTCCAATCACGGCTTTCCCCCCGGGGGAATCAGTGTCTGATTCAACGCCGTTTTTGGAGGAAGCCGGATTCCTCATTTTAGACCCAGGAAGAGGCTTTGCGATGGGTGGAGGAAGCTGGAGCTGCTGTGAAGATTAAAAGTTAAGTTTTTTTTCTCAACAGGAGTGAAATGTAAATTTTGAACAAATTTTTAAAAACCGGGCACTTTAGCATCAAAATTGATATTCACTTTAACTAAATAATACCTAGTTAAAATTAAATACTTACCTGTGAAATAAAACCTAAGATAGCTACAATATAACTGTTATATTTTAGCTAGCTTAGGTTTTATTTTTATTTCACAGGTAAGTTTGTATTTATTTTAACTAGGTAGACTAGTTAGTAAATAGTTATTAACTATTTACTAACTACCTAGTTCAAATAAATACAAACTTACCTGCGAAATAAATCCTAAACTACCTTACACTAAACTAACCTAAAATTAAAAAAAAATTAAAAAAACACTAAAATCACAAAAAATAAAAAAAAACTACCATTACAAAGAAAAACAAAACGAAATTATCCAAAAAAATAAAAATTATTCCTATTCTAATACCCTTTAGAAAAACACCCCAAAATAAAAAAACATAATTTATGTAAGAACTTACCTGATAAATTAATTTCTTTTCATATTAGCAAGAGTCCATGAGCTAGTGACGTATACATTCCTACCAGGAGGGGCAAAGTTTCCCAAACCTCAAAATGCCTATAAATACACCCCTCACCACACCCACAAATCAGTTTAACGAATAGCCAAGAAGTGGGGTGATAAAAAAGTGCGAAAGCATATAAAATAAGGAATTGGAATAGTTGTGCTTTATACAAAAAAATCATAACCACCAAAAAGGGTGAGCCTCATGGACTCTTGCTAATATGAAAGAAATGAATTTATCAGGTAAGTTCTTACATAAATTATGTTTTCTTTCATGTAATTAGCAAGAGTCCATGAGCTAGTGACGTATGGGATAATGACTACCCAAGATGTGGATCTTTCCACCCAAGAGTCACTAGAGAGGGAGGGATAAATAAAGACAGCCAATTCCTGCTGAAAATAATCCACACCCAAAATAAAGTTTAATGAAAACATAAGCAGAAGATTCAAACTGAAACCGCTGCCTGAAGTACTTTTCTACCAAAAACTGCTTCAGAAGAAGAAAACACATCAAAATGGTAGAATTTAGTAAAAGTATGCAAAGAGGACCAAGTTGCTGCTTTGCAAATCTGATCAACCGAAGCCTCATTCCTAAACGCCCAGGAAGTAGAAACTGACCTAGTAGAATGAGCTGTAATCCTTTGAGGCGGAGTTTTACCCGACTCGACATAAGCATGGTGAATTAAGGATTTCAACCAAGATGCCAAAGAAATGGCAGAAGCTTTCTGACCTTTCCTAGAACCGGAAAAGATGACAAATAGACTAGAAGTCTTACGGAAAGACTTAGTAGCCTCAACATAATATTTCAAAGCTCTAACAACATCCAAAGAATGCAACGATTTATCCTTAGAATTCTTAGGATTAGGACATAATGAAGGAACCACAATTTCTCTACTAATATTGTTGGAATTCACAACCTTAGGTAAAAATTCAAAAGAAGTTCGCAACACCGCCTTATCCTGATGAAAAATCAGAAAAGGAGACTCACAAGAAAGAGCAGATAATTCAGAGACTCTTCTGGCAGAAGAGATGGCCAAAAGGAACAAAACTTTCCAAGAAAGTAATTTAATGTCCAATGAATGCATGGGTTCAAAATGAGGAGCTTGAAGAGCCCTCAGAACCAAATTCAAACTCCAAGGAGGAGAAATTGACTTAATGACAGGTTTTATACGAACCAAAGCTTGTACAAAACAATGAATATCAGGAAGATTAGCAATCTTTCTGTGAAAAAGAACAGAAAGAGCAGAGATTTGTCCTTTCAAGGAACTTGCGGACAAACCTTTATCTAAACCATCCTGAAGAAACTGTAAAATTCTCGGAATTCTAAAAGAATGCCAGGAAAAATGATGAGAAAGACACCAAGAAATATAAGTCTTCCAGACTCTATAATATATCTCTCTAGATACAGATTTACGAGCCTGTAACATAGTATTAATCACAGAGTCAGAGAAACCTCTTTGACCAAGAATCAAGCGTTCAATCTCCATACCTTTAAATTTAAGGATTTGAGATCCTGATGGAGGAAAGGACCTTGTGACAGAAGGTCTGGTCTTAACGGAAGAGTCCACGGCTGGCAAGAGGCCATCCGGACAAGATCCGCATACCAAAACCTGTGAGGCCATGCTGGAGCTACCAGCAGAACAAACGAACATTCCTTCAGAATCTTGGAGATTACTCTTGGAAGAAGAACTAGAGGCGGAAAGATATAGGCAGGATGATACTTCCAAGGAAGTGATAATGCATCCACTGCCTCCGCCTGAGGATCCCGGGATCTGGACAGATACCTGGGAAGTTTCTTGTTTAGATGAGAAGCCATCAGATCTATTTCTGGGAGTTCCCACATTTGAACAATTTGAAGAAATACCTCTGGGTGAAGAGACCATTCGCCCGGATGCAACGTTTGGCGACTGAGATAATCCGCTTCCCAATTGTCTATACCTGGGATATGAACCGCAGAGATTAGACAGGAGCTGGATTCCGCCCAAACCAGAATTCGAGATACTTCTTTCATAGCCAGAGGACTGCGAGTCCCTCCTTGATGATTGATGTATGCCACGTTTGTGACATTGTCTGTCTGAAAACAAATGAACGACTCTCTCTTCAGAAGAGGCCAAGACTGAAGAGCTCTGAAAATTGCACGGAGTTCCAAAATATTGATCGGTAATCTCACCTCCTGAGATTCCCAAACCCCTTGTGCCGTCAGAGACCCCCACACAGCTCCCCAACCTGTAAGACTTGCATCTGTTGAGATTATAGTCCAGGTCGCAAGAACAAAAGAAGCCCCCTGAATTAAACGATGGTGATCTGTCCACCACGTTAGAGAATGTCGGACAATCGGTTTTAAAGATATTAATTGAGATATCTTTGTGTAATCCCTGCACCATTGGTTCAGCATACAGAGCTGAAGAGGTCGCATGTGAAAACGAGCAAAGGGGATCGCGTCCGATGCAGCAGTCATAAGACCTAGAATTTCCATGCATAAGGCTACCGAAGGGAATGATTGTGACTGAAGGTTTCGACAAGCTGAAATCAATTTTAGACGTCTCTTGTCTGTCAAAGATAGAGTCATGGACACTGAATCTATCTGGAACCCTAAAAAGGTTACCTTTGTCTGAGGAATCAATGAACTTTTTAGTGAATTGATCCTCCAACCATGATCTTGAAGAAACAACACAAGTCGATTCGTATGAGATTCTGCTAAATGTGAAGACTGAGCAAGTACCAAGATATCGTCCAAATAAGGAAATACCACAATACCCTGTTCTCTGATTACAGACAGAAGGGCACCGAGAACCTTTGTAAAAATTCTTGGAGCTGTAGCTAGGCCAAACGGCAGAGCCACAAACTGGTAATGCTTGTCCAGAAAAGAGAATCTCAGGAACTGATAGTGAGCTGGATGAATCGGAATATGCAGATATGCATCCTGTAAATCTATTGTAGACATATAATGCCCTTGCTGAACAAAAGGCAATATAGTCCTTACAGTTACCATTTTGAATGTTGGTATCCTTAGATAACGATTCAATATTTTTAGATCCAGAACTGGTCTGAAGGAATTCTCCTTCTTGGGTACAATGAAGAGATTCGAATAAAACCCCAGCCCCTGTTCCAAAACTGGAACTGGCATAATTACTCCAGCCAACTCTAGATCTGAAACACATTTCAGAAATGCTTGAGCTTTCACTGGGTTTACTGGGACACGGGAAAGAAAAAATCTCTTTGCAGGATGTCTTATCTTGAAACCAATTCTGTACCCTTCTGAAACAATGTTCTGAATCCAAAGATTGTGAACAGAATTGATCCAAATTTCTTTGAAAAAACGTAATCTGCCCCCTACCAGCTGAGCTGGAATGAGGGCCGCACCTTCATGTGGACTTAGAAGCTGGCTTTGCTTTTCTAGAAGGCTTGGATTTATTCCAGACTGGAGATGGTTTCCAAACTGAAACTGCTCCTGAGGATGAAGGATCAGGCTTTTGTTCTTTGTTGAAACGAAAGGAACAAAAACGATTATTAGCCCTGTTTTTACCTTTAGATTTTTTATCCTGTGGTAAAAAAGTTCCTTTCCCACCAGTAACAGTTGAGATAATAGAATCCAACTGAGAACCAAATAATTTGTTACCCTGGAAAGAAAGGGAAAGTAGAGTTGATTTAGAAGACATATCAGCATTCCAAGTTTTAAGCCATAAAGCTCTTCTAGCTAAAATAGCTAGAGACATAAACCTGACATCAACTCTGATAATATCAAAAATGGCATCACAGATAAAATTATTAGCATGTTGAAGAAGAATAATAATATTATGAGAATCATGATCTGTTACTTGTTGCGCTAAAGTTTCCAACCAAAAAGTTGAAGCTGCAGCAACATCAGCCAATGATATAGCAGGTCTAAGAAGATTACCTGAATACAGATAAGCTTTTCTTAGAAAGGATTCAATTTTCCTATCTAAAGGATCCTTAAAGGAAGTACCATCTGCCGTAGGAATAGTAGTACGTTTAGCAAGGGTAGAAATAGCCTCATCAACTTTAGGGATTTTGTCCCAAAACTCTAATCTGTCGGACGGTACAGGATATAATTGCTTAAAACGTTTAGAAGGAGTAAATGAATTACCCAAATTATTCCATTCTCTGGAAATTACTTCAGAAATAGCACCAGGAACAGGAAAAACTTCTGGAATAACCACAGGAGATCTAAAGACCTTGTCTAAACGTTTAGATTTAGTATCAAGAGGACCAAAATCCTCAATTTCTAATGCAATTAGGACTTCTTAAGTAAAGAACGGATAAATTCCATTTTAAATAAATATGACGATTTATCAGCATCAACCTCTGAGACAGAATCCTCTGTATCAGAAGAATCATTAGAATCAGAATGATGATGTTCATTTAAAAATTCATCTGTATAAAGAGAAGTTTTAAAAGACTTTTTATGTTTACCAGAAGGAGGAATAACAGACATAGCCTTCTTAATGGATTCAGAAACAAAATCTCTTATGTTATCAGGAACACTCTGAACATTAGATGTTGATGGAACTGCAACAGGTAATGGTACTTTACTAAAGGAAATATTTTCTGCATTAACAAGTTTGTCATGACATGTAATACAAACAACAGCTGGAGGAACAACTACCAAAAGTTTACAGCAGATACACTTAGCTTTGGTAGTTCCAGCACCAGGCAACGATTTTCCAGTAGTATCTTCTGACTCAGTTGCAACGTGGGACATCTTGCAATATGTAATAGAAAAAACAACATATAAAGCAAAATTGATCAAATTCCTTAAATGACAGTTTCAGGAATGGGAAAAAATGCCAGTGAACAAGCTTCTAGCAACCAGAAGCAACAAATAATGAGACTTAAATAAAGTGGAGACAAATTTGACGCCCACAATATTTGGCGCCTAAATGCTATTAGCGCCAAAAATGACGCCACATCCGGAACGCCGACATTTTTGGCGCGAAAAACGTCAAAAATGACGCAACTTCCGGCGACACGTATGACGCCGGAAATAGAAAAAAAAATTTTGCGCCAAGAAAGTCCGCGCCAAGAATGACGCAATAAAATGAAGCATTTTCAGCCCCCGCGAGCCTAACAGCCCACAGGGAAAAGTCAAATTTTAAGGTAAGATAAAAATGATATATTCAAATGCATTATCCCAAATATGAAACTGACTGTCTGAAATAAGGAAATGTTGAACATCCTGAGTCAAGGCAAATAAATGTTTGAATACATATATTTAGAACTTTATAAAAAAGTGCCCAACCATAGCTTTAGAGTGTCACAGAAAATAAGACTTACTTACCCCAGGACACTCATCTACATGTTGTAGAAAGCCAAACCAGTACTGAAACGAGAATCAGCAGAGGTAATGGTATATATAAGAGTATATCGTCGATCTGAAAAGGGAGGTAAGAGATGAATCTCTACGACCGATAACAGAGAACCCAACCCATGAAATAGACCCCGTAGAAGGAGATCATTGAATTCAAACAGGCAATACTCTCCTCACATCCCTCTGACATTCACTGCACGCTGAGAGGAAAACCGGGCTCCAACCTGCTTCTGAGCGCATATCAACGTAGAATCTAGCACAAACTTACTTCACCACCTCCATAGGAGGCAAAGTTTGTAAAACTGATTTGTGGGTGTGGTGAGGGGTGTATTTATAGGCATTTTGAGGTTTGGGAAACTTTGCCCCTCCTGGTAGGAATGTATATCCCATACGTCACTAGCTCATGGACTCTTGCTAATTACATGAAAGAAAGCCTAATCTAGAATAACCTACCAAGGGCCCTTAAAAGGGCCTTTTGGGGGCCCTAAAAAGTGCCTTATGTAGGGCATTGCCCTAAAGTTAACAGCTCTTTTGCTATAAAAAAACCCCAAACCCACAAATTAAAAAGAAAGTAAAACCTAATCTACCCATTGCCCTGAAAAGGTATGGTATGGGCATTTCCCTTTAAAGGGCATTTAGCTCTTTTGCTGCCCAAGCCCTAATCTAAAAATAAAAACCCACCCCAAAACGAAGAAAATACATTACACAAAATAAAAAACAAATGATCAAAAATAATAAAAATTATTCCAATTCTAATACCCATTAAAAAAAAGCACCCCAAAATAAAAAACCTAATCTAGAATAAACTACCAATGGCCCTTAAAAGGGCCTTTTGTAGGGCATTGCCCTAAAGATATCAGCTCTTTTTCAGAAACAAATTACAAACCCCCACTAACATTACAAACCCCACCCCCAAACCTACAAAATAAAAAAACTATTTAAAAAAAACCTAAGCTACCCATTGCCTTGAAAAGGGCATTGCCCTGAAAAGGGCATTTAGCTATTTTACATGCCCAAACATTAATCTAAAATAAAAACCCACCCAAAAAAAGCCTAACACTAACGCCCGACGATCCACTTACAATTTTTGAAGTCCTGCGGAGCGGGTCCATCCTGAAGATATGCGACGCGGAGCATCCTCTTCATATAGTCGCCACCGTACACTGAATCTTCAATGAAAGGTATGCAATTCAAGATGGCGTCCCTTGCATTCCTATTGGCTGAAACATTTGAATCAGCCAATAGGAATTAGAGTTGCTAAAATCCTATTGAATGTTAAAATCAGCCAATAGGATTTAAGCAGCTCTCACTTCATCTGCCTAGATGAAGATCGTTTAAGCGGGACTTCAAAAACTGTAAGTGGATCGTCGGGGGTTAGTGTTAGTCTTTTTTGTAAGGTTTTTTTGGGTGGGTTTTTATTTTAGATTAGGGTTTGGGCATGTAAAAGAGCTAAATGCCCTTTTAAGCGCAATGCCCATCCAAATGCCCATTTCAGGGCATTGGGCAGCTTAGGTTTTTTTTAGAGTTAGGTTTTTATTTTGGGGGGTTGGTTGGGTGGTGGCTTTTACTGTTGGGGGGTCTTTGTATTTTTTTTTACAGGTAAAAGAGCTGTTTAACTTAGGGCAATGACCTACAAAAGGCCCTTTTAAGGGCTATTGGTTGTTTATTGTAGGCTAGGGATTTTTTTATTTGGGGGGGGCTTTATTTATTTTGATAGGTCTATTAGATTAGGTGTAATTCTTTTTTTTTCTCGATAATTTCGTTTGTTATTTTTCGTAATTTAGTGTTTGTTATTTTTTGTAATTTAGTCTTTTTTATTTTTTGTATTTAGATACTTTGTAAGTAGTGTTAGGATTTTTTTAATGTGTAGTTTAGTTTTCTTTAGTTTGTAGTTAGTCTTATTTTAGTTTAATAATTATATTAGTTTAATTGTTAGTTTAAACTTAGTTTTTTAATTTGACAGGTAAATTTTAATTTAATTTAAGATAGGGAAATTGTAATTTTAATCTAAAGTTAGGGGGGCGTTAGGTTTGGGGTTACTAGTTTAATTTAGTTTATTGCGATGTGTGGGGCTTTCGGTTTAGGGGTTAATAGTTTACTTTAGTATATTTTGTAGTGGGGAGCTTGTGGTTTAGGGGTTAATAGGTTTATTATAGTGGCAGCTGTGTAGGGCTTAATAACTTTAGTATAGTGGGGACGATGTGGGTGGACGGCAGATTAGGGATTAATTATATTTAAATAGTGTTTGCGATGCGGGAGGGTGGAGGCTTAGGGGTTAATAACTTTATTATAGTGGTGACGATATCGGGGAGTGGCTGAATAGGGGTTAATAATTTTTTTAGTGGCGGCGATGTCGGGAGCGGCAGATTAGGGGTTAATAAATTTAATATAGTATTTGCGATGCGGGAGGGCCTCAGTTTAGGGGTTAATAGGTAGTTTCTGGGTGTTTAGTGTACTTTGTAGCAGTTTAGTTATGAGTTTTATGTTACAGATTTGTAGCGTAAAACTCATAACTACTGCTTTTAGATGGCGGTACAGATCTTGTCATTTTAGGCTGTAATGCAGGTTTTTTTAACCTCACCACAAAATTCGTAATGGCAGCGCTATGGGAATCCCATGAAAAAACGTAATTTTTACGAGTGTGGTACTGACGTTGCGTTATAGGCTAAAAGGCTTGCAGTACAGCTATACCGACGACTTGTAATGGCTGCGGTGCTGTTTTTACACTGAAAATGCCATATTTTCAGTGTTAAAAGACGAACGCACAATTCGTAATCTAGCTGTATGGGTTTAACACCCACAAATGTGTTAAATGCATAGGTAAATTCCTGATCAGGAGCTACAAGCATAGCATCTCCCAAGAAGAACACTCCAATTAGCCAGTCAAAAGAGGAAGTCTCATAAGCCTCCAATCATTGGTCATGTTCTGCTCAGGAGCTGAAAATCTGAAAATTTGCTAAGTGTTTAACCCCTTTGAGGCAGTAAATCAATCATAATCCTTTATTAGCCCTAATTCTATGAGCCCTACTTCTCTGTAACACACTGAGGGTTGTATTAAAAAAATTTTTACTGCATGTTTACTAATTAAAGGACCATCTCATAGAGTAGAATTGCATTATCAACAAATCCATAGTAAAAAGATCATTCAAGAGCACATACTCTGAATTTCAAATGAACTGTAGTTTTTTTTTCTGATATTTTTGAGATTTCTTCCATTTGCAGGCCCCCAGTGCCATGTGACAGCCATCAGCCAATCAAATATACATATACACTTAACTCTTGCACATGCTCAATAGAGAGTTGGTACCTCAGAAACTGTGCATATAAAAATATGCACAATTTGATGATATAAGTAAATTGCAAAGATGTTTAAAATTGTGTGTTCTATCTGAATCATAAAATTCATTTTTTTTACTTTAGTGTCCCTTTAAGGAACTTTGACTTGTTTTAAATATAAGATTATACACATATAAAACACAAATACATAGGTATACTGTAAAAATATATAACCAACCTGCCTCCATCTTGTTACTTTTCCATTTTGTACTTATTCAGCATTTCTGAACTAACACTGAACTATTGTTTTTGTCAACTTATTTTGTTTTTGTCAACTTAGTCTGCTGACATCTGTTCTCAGAGAATAACATTTTTATCTTGTTGCCAAGCATAACCATGCCTGCTAGTATCACCGTTGTCTCACCATATTTCTTCTTATCTTATATTATACCAAGGACAAATGTCTAAGTTTCCTTGCTTTTTACATAAACAATTTAATGTACCATAGAAACATAGATATTGACGGCAGATAAGATCCATAGGCCCTGCAAGTCTTCCCGATATTACCTAACAGTATAAACTTATCTAGTTTGTAGGATAGCCTTATGCTTGTCCCATTCATTTTTAAAGTCCCCCACAGTGTTTGTCGCTACTACCTCTTGAGGAAGTTTTTTCCATAAATCAATCACTCTTTCTGTAAAGAAGTGCTTCTTCAAATTACTCCTGAATCTACTACCAAGTTCTGTTATTTTCTACTGAGTATGTTGCAATAAGGGGGCGTGTATGAAAGCCCTCTGTGTCAATTTACAATGTATGAGATGTAAACTATATAACCGCATTGTGGCCGGTCAATAAACAGAACAATTGTTATACTTCAGTCTGTTCCCCAGATCTTGTATCAGGTGCAATGCTCTTCTCCAGCTGGGGTTTAGAATACTTAATGGTGATAAGGTGTATCCAGCCCTAAAAAGTACCCCTAACAATTCTGGTGTCAAAAGCTGATATTCACACATGGTGAGTAGAGAGTTTTTTTCCCTTCCTATATCCTCCTTTCCCTCTGTAAATTTTGGACCGACAAGGCCGGGGGGGGGGGGGGGGGGGCTTAGGCTGTTTATAATAATACTAGTCCTAAAGCCCATTCACATGGGCCATTTTTTGCAGAACAGCGGTCCCACCCCTTGCGCTCTCTCTCCCTCCCCTTCTCTTTCTCTCTCTCTCTCTCCCCCCCCTCTTTTGCGCTCTTTCCCCCTCTCTTTTGCACTCTCTCCCCCTCTCTTTTGAGCCCTCTCCCCCTCTCTTTTGCGCTCTCTCCCCCTCTCTTTTGCGCTCTCTCACTCCCGCTCTCTTTTGCGCTCTCTCTCTCCCCCTCTCTTTTGCTCTCTCTCACTCCCCCTCTCTTTTGCGCTCTCTCACTCCCCCTCTCTTTGCGCTCTCTCTCTGCCCCCTCTCTTCTGTGCTCTCTGTCCCCCCTCTCTTTTGCGCTCTCTCTCTCCCCCCTCTCTCTCTCTCCCCCCTCTCTCTCTCTCCCCCATCTCTCTCTCTTCCCCTCTCTCTCTCTTCCCCTCCCCTCTCTCTCCCCCCTCTCTTCTGCGCTCTCTGTCTCCCTCTCTTTTGCACTCTCTCTCTCCCCCTCTCTCTCTCCCCCCTCTCTCTCTCCCCCTCTCCCCCCCTCCCCTCTCTCTCCCCCCTCCCCTCTCTCTCCCCCCTCTCTCTCCCCGCTCTATGTTGCCCCCTCTCCCCCCCTCCCCCCTCTATCCCCTTCCCCCTCTCCCCCTCCTCTCCCCCCTCCCTCCCCCTGTGCCACCCCCTCTCCCCTCCTCCCCCCTCTCTCCCCCCCCCTCCCCCCCCCTCTCCCCCTTCCCCTGTAAATACTTTGCATTCTAGTGTACTGCATATAGCAGAATATATTCTATGTATTTTTAAGTAGATATACCTATATAAAAAGCCTCTGACAAAGCGGATTCCCCGTGAAACGCATTAGGCCATGCTGATACTGGGCGTCTGACTGTTATCGCAAACTTGCGCTTGTGAATTTTCTGGTAAATATACCGATTAGGCATAAATTGGGGACACACCACACTATTAGTGAATGTGTGTTTACTCTAATTAGCCTAGGTATCCAACCATTTATGTGTACGGCCATTTCAAGTGGAGTTGACGTTACTAACCACTATAACTAAACAGTGACACCAGTTAATCTTGCAAACCGGAGGGAGAGGAAACTGGGATTATATTTAACCCACAGGAGTTGCACCTTTAACCTGTACAGTTGTGCCTGCATCTTACCTCATTTGATTGAGGGCTCTTTTGTTAGTACCCATTTGTATGGGAATTTAAATATTGTAAAAATTGTTTTAATTCTATTAAAATTTATTGCACTATAAGAAGTGCTTTTGTGCGCTTGATTTTTTAGACAACCCCAGATATACCTATATATATATATTTTATATATATATATATATCTTTATTTATATATATTATATAGATTCAGACACTTTTGTCTGGGAGCTGTCATGCTCTGCTAACCTAAGATTTTAAAGTTTCCAAAATAAAGCTGACTTTTGAATTATTAGCGCCTTGAGTCCTGCCTGGTCTATTGCTTGCTTGTGACTTTATTTATATATACCTATATATTTTATATATATATATATATATATATATATATATATATATATATATATATATATATATATATACATACACACACTTACACACATTTATATATAGTAATAGATACATATTAATCAAAAATACCTTCAGATATATGTAGAAATATGTATTTATTAATAACTAGAACATATTCTGCTATGTGAAGAACATTGGCATGTGAGAAATTCATGTTTTCATGTTGGGTAAGAGCACTTGAGAATATGAGATCGGGTTTGTGCGCAAGTAAGGTGTTTTTACCCCTTTTTTTGCTCCGTCCACTTCTATAGGGGAGTATGTTAATGCGGTTGCCCAAACAAAAACTTTTTACTTTCAACTTATAATACGAACTACCATATGAGCGCAAAAAAAAATAATTTATGCTTACCTGATTAATTTCTTTCATGGTGGTGAGAGTTCACAATCCATCACTCCTGGGAACTACTCTTCTCTACCACTAGGAGTAGGCAAAGATATCCAGACCACAAGAGCCCTATAAACCCCTTCCCACCTAACACATTCCTCAGTCTAATGTATATCCAAGCAAAATGAGGTAAGAAAAAGTAATACAAACCATAAAATAAGCAGGGGGAAAATATGTGCTAAAGAAAAAATTAACCCCAAAAAAACATAAGGATGGGGTCAGAAAATCTTCTAGCAGAAGAGATAGCCAAAAGAATTAACACTTTACAAGTAGTTTAATATCCACCTTATGTTATGCATAGGTTCAAAAGAAGTAACCCACAAAACCCTTAACACCAAGTTAAGATTCCATGGAGGAGAAATTGGCTTGATAACAGATTTAATATGGACCAGAGCAGAACAAAATCATGAATATCACAAAGATTAGTAATCTTTCTGTGGAACAAAACTGAAAAAGCTAAAATCTGCCCCTTTAGAGAATTGGCGGATGGGTCCTTATCCAGACCATATTGATAAAACTGCTGCCAGCTTCTGAGCTGCGTCTCAGGCAGCGGGTCTCCCAGTGCGCGTTAAGCATTCTGGTGTGCCATAGTTGTTGGGTTTCTTCATGTGTACTAAGTCTGGCATCGCTTTGGGTGCCGTGTCTCTAGCTGCAGGAACTTTGGGTTCTGCTTCTGGCACACTATGCATTGGTGCACTATGTCCAGCTTCTGGTGTGTTTTCCTATGCTGGGGGGAGCAATGCCTCACTGCTATTCATTGATTTTTTTACTGGGTTTAAACAAGTACAATCATTGATCCCCCAATCACAGTTTAGTTATGTCACTAAGCCCATAAATACCTTGAACTCCCTTTATTCTAGTAGTAAGTTGCTAGTCTCCCCAGCTCCCAGAAGCCTTCAGTATTTTTCTGGCTCTCTCTTTATCCTTGTTTGTTGCCTGCCTTGTGCCTCATCTTCTCCTCTGGCTCTTTGACCCTTGGCTATCATCATTAGTGCCTTCTTGCCTGACCCCTCTGAAGTTGTCGCCTGTTCTGCTGCTTCTCGATTTTGATCTTGGCTTGGACTTTGGACTCTATCTTTCCAGCCCCGGTGCCTATCTATCTACTGGATGATTTGTTCCCAAACTCAGGTCTTTCAGTAAAAAGTATTCGCAAGGGTGTGCTCAAAAAAACTGCTCTTTGGATTCCTCCCTTGGTAACCAATTCAGGTAACCCTAACAACTGCAAAATCCTAGGAGTTTTAAAAGAATGCAAGCAAAAAACATGATCTACAAACTAAGAAATAAAGGCCTTACAGGCCTTGTGATATATTCTCTTAGTTACAGGCTTACAAGCCTGAATCAAGGTTTCAATCACAGAATCAGAGATACCCCTATGTCAAAGGACTAAACTTTCAATGTCCATATGCCATCAAATTCAGAGACTTGAGATCCAGACAAAAAAAATGGACCTTGAGACAAAAGCTCTGGTCGCAGAGGAAGAGGACAAGGAGGACAGTTGGACATCTGAACCAGATCTGCATAATAAATCCTGCGAGGCTTGCTGGAGCAATCAGGATTACTGAAGACTTCTCTAGGCTCATCTTGAAAATCATATACAATTCCAGCAAGAAGCTGGCCAGGATACTATAGTGAGCACTCTTCCCTCTTAGGTGGATGTTAATTACGTGTAAGGATAATTAAAATGTCAAACTATATTGAATTTTATTAAAATGTGTTACAATATAACTTAAAAACAATTTCAGCAAGTAAGCATATACACAAATCAATAATTCCCTCACTTACTGAAGTCTATTCATTACTAATGGGATGGCTATTGTAATAAGCACAGCTAGTCATGGGAAATGATGGTGAAATAGTTCCCCAGTGATTACAATTCAACCACTTGTATTAGTACAAAATATAGTAAGAAAACACAACAGTAGGATGATCTGTCGCAGTGGAATTAACCTAATGTCTGCATCACAATAAGACTTAGATGTTACGACCTGCTAAATGTCAAAAGTAATGATTCTGAGTAGTATGAAAATTATGAGACAAATATTGTGTCAGTATCACAGGTCTAGTATTCCTGTGTGTTTATAAATGTTATTTACACATAATTTATTAATCTAAGTGTGCTAAGTCACAGGCCATTAGGCATAAGGTACTCGACTTTCATTATTTATAATGTGGAGCATTTGTAATCTAATTGTTTGTGCATAAGTGTGCAGCCAATATCAGCTATAAACAGTAACCAAATTGTATCCAATAAACATCATAGTATCAACTTTGCTGTTATTACCGATAATACAATTTTACACAACAACACTGTTTCTAACTTCCCATTAATTACCGCTCTGTACAAAAAAGTTACAACTGTAGCATGTTGATACACTGAGAAGCAGCCTTTAAGTGAGTATGGCCACTGCTGTTAGTCTCAGCATTACGTAGCTGTTATATACATAAGATTGCGCCCAGATTGAATATCAACTCTGTTAATCTATTGACTTCACATGTGGTTTGAATATTACGTTTTGAAGCTAATAGCTGACTAATTTAAAAGACAGGATACACATAAACCCTGTGCCTATTCCCCCCTTAACATGTTTCGCCTTGCAGCTTTTTCAAAAGTGAAGGCGCCGCTCCTTCTGTGGCTTTATATACCCTTCCTACGTTACATGATGCCTCCTATTATTATGTCATCATGGCTAATCCAATGGGAATCTTAGGCATCCTGATGTTTTCTTCGATGGCAAGATTGATTCCTTGTATTATGAAGTGTGCTTTAATTTATCCCTTAATATTAGAATGGAAATTCCAAAAAGAAATATTCTGTTATATGATTATTCATTTGGGTAAATGTTGTTGATACGTCTGAGTAGTGTCCTCCAGTTATGTTAGTGTATTTATCAGCAGCAGTTGCCCCAAACGTGTTACGTATTGTAATTAGTGATGTCCCGAACTGTTCGCCCGCGAACGGTTCACAGCGAACATAGCTTGTTCGCGTTCGCGTTTGCCCCTATGTGTCATCATTGTGGAAACTTTGACCCTTTATGTCACAGCCGCCTGACACATTAGAGCCAATCAACATCAGACACTCCCTCACAGACACTCCCAGCTACTCGGAATCCGCCATTTTAGACTCATAACGACCTTGCTTTTTTAATGATAGGACGTGTTATGTTTTTGCTCCTGACATTAATAGGAAAAACATAGCTAGGCTAGTGTATTTACAGTCCAGAAGGACTCCACTCATCTCTGCTGCAAGCACAGCACCCCAAAAAGCCCTTTTTAGGGCTATATTTTGTGCCGTTTTTTTTTTTTTTTTTTATTAGCATTTGCCTGGCTTTCAGATGTGTGTTTAAGGCTCACAGCATATGCTGTGACTACTGCCACCACTGATATCTCCCTAACAACATTAGTTTAAATTTAACTAACCCAAAAATATAATTATTTTTCTAGTGTAATTTTTTTCATTTTCTATCAGGCCAGTGTCACACAGCATATACTCTGGTTCATTGCTCTGTGCCAGCCAGCAGCCAGCAGTGTTAATATCCGTTTATAACATTATTTTTAATTTAAAAAAAAAAACACAAAAAAATATTTTTCTAGTGTAATCTAATTACATTTACTATCATGCCTGTGTCTGTCAGGCTCACTCAGCATTAATATACCTCTTTTTTTTTCAGTCTTTTGGTTAATTGGTCTGTGCCAGGCAGCCACCCAGCACTCATATCTATTTTTCTTTCACCTTAATTTTAATATATATAAAAAAAAAAAGTTTAAATTTGTTTGCTACTGTAATCAAATCTAATTTTCTATCCGGCCTGTGTGTTTTGCTGACATAGAGAGCCTACTGTGTTTACTTGCTGCCCTCCCTAGTCTATGAGCCACGACTCATATGTGTTTAACCTTTTTTTAATTCCCCCCCCAAAAAAATAATTTCAATCATTTTTCTAGTGTAATCTAATAGTATTTTCTATCAGGCGTGTGTGTATCTGACATACATAGCCTACTGTTTTTAATAGCTGCCCTTCCAAGGCTATCAGCCACGACTCATATGTATGTGCTTAACCTTTTTCTTAAAATTTCCAAAAAAAAGTCTTTAAATCATTATGCTAGTGTAATCTAATTGTATTTTCTATCAGGCCTGTGTCTAACTGTCTATCTGACTTACACAGCATACTGTTGTTATAATTGCTGCCCTACGTAGCAGCCAGCCAGTGCGACCACTCATAGAGTCATATGTGCATTGCACTTCTTAACATAATTTTAATATTAAAATCTAAAACTTTAAAATATTTTGCTAGTGTAATGTAACTTAATTTTCTATCAGTCCTGTGTTTTTGTCACTTACACAGCATACTGTGTTAAATTACTGCCCTACCTACCATCCACGACTCATATCTGCCAGCCTGTCTGCCAGGCCCAAGTAGCCAATTAGTGGCACCAATCACAATTCTTGTAACAGTAATAAAAAATAAAAAAAACATAATTTTTTGGACTGCAAATATTCAGTCTCCTAGGGCCATTGAATTTCATTTACCTCCTGCCTGCCACTGCCAGCCTTTTGTGCCAGGCCGTCTAGCCAACTATTTACACCAATCATAATTGTTGTCACAGTCAGACAGTATAGTTATTAATTTAAATAAAAAAAATTTTTAGTGTTGATCTTAACCCTCAGTTTGCTCGTGCCTTTGAATTGCACTTTTCTACAGCCTTCCAAGCCTGTGTGCCAGGCCTACTTAAAAAATATTTACACCAATCATATTTGTTGTGACAGTATTATAATAATTAAAAATTAAAATTTTTGGTAATAGTTGCTGTGATTTGAATCCTCAGTTTGCTGGTGCCATTGAATAGCACTTTCCTCCTGCCTTGCAGCCTGCTGTGAGCCAGGCCCACCTAGCCAATTGTTGTCACCAATCATATTTCTGTTAACAGTATTGCAAAAATTGTCAATCATCACTGTTTAGACTGTCAGTAATCAGTCTCCTAGTTTCCTTCTCCCTCCTGCCTGCCATCCTTTTGTGCCAGGCCGTCTTGCCAACTATTTACACCAATCCAAATTTTTTGTCACAGTATAGTTACTAATTAAAATTAAAACAATCTTTATTGTTGATGATCTTAATCCTCAGTTTGCTCGTGCTTTTGAATTTCACTTTTCTACAGCCTTCCAAGCTGTTAACAGTATTGCAAAAATTATGATCTGTGGGTTTCTAAAATCAATGCCTTTACTGTAATCTTTTATTCAAAAGGATGACATATCTCCTCTTTCATGCTGTTGTTTCGGTTGAGCCTCCGGGACCCTCGTATTAAAAAGGCCTGAGCATAAATAAGTGTCACGGCTGTGTAATCAATGTTTTTTTCTAATTTCACGGTTGCAAATAATGATCTGTGGGTTTCTAAAATCAATGCCTTTCCTGTAATCTTTTATTCAAAAGGATGACATATCTCCTCTTTCATGCTGTTGTTTCGGTTGAGGCTCAGGGACCCTCGTATTAAAAAGGCCTGAGCATAAATAAGTGTGACGGGTGTGTAATCAATTTTTTTTCTAAATTCACGGTTGCAAATAATGATCTGTGGGTTTCTAAAATCAATGCCTTTACTGTAATCTTTTATTCAAAAGGATGACAGTACTACCAAAATACAGCCAATGAAGGGCCAAGGTTGGATTGTAGTATTTGGTTAGGCTAATGATGATGGCCATGTAGACCACCACCACCGAGAGTCCTGGAAGTAACAGGGATGATGAGATGAAAGAGCTAAGAATAGTAGAACTTGAAACAACAGAGTTAGCCATGGGTGTTAGTGCAAAACCGCTTGGGTTTTTTTTGGCTTTGGGTGCGGCTATTCATGCAGGCCATATAGAGCTGACAACATTCGGTGTCGTATCAGCTATTAAACTAATAAGAACAGTACTACCAAAATACAGCCAATGAAGGGCCTTAGGAAGACTGGGCCAAGGTTGGATTGTAGTATTTGGTTAGGCTAATCATGATGGCCATGTAGACCACCACCACCGAGAGTCCTGGAAGTAACAGGGATGATGAGATGAAAGAGCTAAGAATAGTAGAACTTGAAACAACAGAGTTAGCCATGGGTGTTAGTGCAAAACCGCTTGGGTTTTGGTGCGGCTATTCATGCAGGCCATATAGAGCTGACAACATTCGGTGTTGTATCAGCTATTAAACTAATAAGAACAGTACTACCAAAATACAGCCAATGAAGGGCCTTAGGAAGACTGGGCCAAGGTTGGATTGTAGTATTTGGTTAGGCTAATCATGATGGCCATGTAGACCACCACCACCGAGAGTCCTGGAAGTAACAGGGATGATGAGATGAAAGAGCTAAGAATAGTAGAACTTGAAACAACAGAGTTAGCCATGGGTGTTAGTGCAAAACCGCTTGGGTTTTTTTGGCTTTGGGTGCGGCTATTCATGCAGGCCATATAGAGCTGACAACATTCGGTGTCGTATCAGCTATTAAACTAATAAGAACAGTACTACCAAAATACAGCCAATGAAGGGCCTTAGGAAGACTGGGCCAAGGTTGGATTGTAGTATTTGGTTAGGCTAATCATGATGGCCATGTAGACCACCACCACCGAGAGTCCTGGAAGTAACAGGGATGATGAGATGAAAGAGCTAAGAATAGTAGAACTTGAAACAACAGAGTTAGCCATGGGTGTTAGTGCAAAACCGCTTGGGTTTTTTTTGGCTTTGGGTGCTGTGATATACCTTTAAATTTGCACATCACAAGTACTTCCTTCCTATTTAAGGAAACATTCTAGCCTCAATCTGGGCCTGAAAATTGAAGTTGTTCCTTCACAGTTCACTTTGTCTCCTGTGAAATAACTTTGCTCTTAGACTTTACTAAGTCTTTCAGGTCTTTAAGCTCATTCCTTACTATATGCGCTGCATATTCTGTTGCTACCTTTACTCCCTACCGGAACCAGCCTGCCAGATTACTACGCTTACCGGAACTTCATACTACAGACGCCGAAGTCGTGCTCACACTGAGCGGTTACCGGAGCTCAATCTGCCTGCCTGTCAGCTCCTTTTAGCTCTCTCATACCCACGCTGCCTCAACCTCCCTGGTTACAAGCTAAGTACCACTCTCCACGCACAAATACTTACCTTGTTATTTTTGTATCAATCCTATATACGATTGCCTTTTTGTATATTAACCTGTCATCTGGAAAAGTACTTTGGATACGTATTTGGGATATATGAGAGTGTGTTTGGACTGTACATATTTTATTGAGTGCTTGTGTGAGTGCGTGAAAACCTTGCTTATACATAAAAGCAACAACTTTACCCTGGATATTATTGAACTGCCATTTGAGTGATTTATACCATTTATTACTCTCATTTTCTCTGTGGTTCTCCTTGTTATATCATTCTTATATCAGTGCTTATCCACATTTCCTTATGTGTTATTGCAAGATATAATTTCATGTATATTAAATCAATTACTAAACTAAAGCCTCACCTTATATAACAAGTTGAACAAGTGATTTCTTCTTGCTTATTATAAGAAAAGAGCAACAAAACCTTTATTTTTGTCATAGATTTGTACCACAGAATTTTCAGGCCCATAAAATATAGGACATACCACTAAATATAATATGGATCCCAGTGAAATAAAGAATGAAATCACTAATATCAATCAAAAATTGGAATGCTTAGCAAGGGCTTTAACTGAATTACAAACAGAAAACAAGGCACTTAAAACACTAGTAAAAGAATGTTTACCTGTGAAAAGTTTAGAAACACCTGAACCACATATTAATTACCCACAAACCTTCACTGGTAAACGAAGTGAATATAGAGATTTTAAAAATGCTTCTAATTTACTTTTCTCACTTAGGCCTAAGACTTATCATTCTGAAAGAATCAAAGTATGCACCACTATCTCTTTCCTCCAGGGGGAGCCCCGCTCATGGGCTAATAGATTTTTTGAGAATAACCATCCAATACTTGATTCTTTGGAAGAATTTTTTCTAGCAATTACATCCTTATATGAGGACTCTCACACTCAGATCACTGCAGAAACAAAACTAAGATCTTTGAAACAAGGAAAAAGGAACGCAGAAGAATACATCACTGAGTTCCAAATGTGGATTGATGATTCTAAGTGGAATGAAATAAGTTTAAAGAACCAATTCAGATTGGGACTTTCTGAATCTTTAAAAGATGAGTTGTCCCGCTTGGAGATGCCTGAATCTTTAAACGGTCTCATAAAATTGAGCACAACTCTGGATCGTAGACTACGTGAAAGGAAGGCTGAAAGGGCTTCTTTTGATGTAACACAGCGACGTTCATATCATTACACTCCAACCCAGGAAAAGGGTACATCTAATCAAACTCCAATGGAAATTGGAGCTATAAGAGGACCCCTTACACCCGAAGAAAAGGCCAGACGTAAATCTGAAAACCTTTGTTTATATTGTGGGCAAAAGGAACATTCCGTCTCAAACGCCCAAATCTTCTAAGACAAAAAAAGGGTAAGATGCTTATAAAACATAATATTTTACTCCTTGCTCAAAACCCTCAACTGACTGTTGATCTTTCTTTACAGTGGGATCAGAAAAACATACGATCTAAAGCGTTGATCGATTCTGGGGCAGCCGGAAATTATATTGATATATCTTTTGTTAAATTAAATAAAATCCCTATTGTTTGCAAGGCACAACCAGTATCTGTTAAACTCATTGACGGCACACACATACAAAATGGTCCCATTACACATCAAACAATACCACTTTTAGTGACTACTGATAAAGGCCATACTGAATATCTGTCCTTTGATTTAATCACTATCCATATGCATACTCTTATTCTAGGATTTTCTTGGCTAAACAAACATAATCCCAGCATTGACTGGTCAAGCACACAGCTAACTTTAGAATCACCATACTGTTTAAATACCTGTTATCATTTTCAGCTAATCTCTACTATAGAAAAAGAACTACCAGAAATTTATCAGGATCTGGCAGAGGTGTTTGACTTAAAAGAAGCAGAAAATCTCCCTCCTCATAGGGAGTTTGACTGCCCTATTGATATAATACCAGGGTCTCAAATACCTCACAGTAAAATATAACCATTATCACAAGAAGAGTTAACTTATTTACGCTCTTATCTCGACGACAACCTCCGAAAGGGTTTTATATCACATTCAACATCACCAGCATCAGCTGGAATGTTTCTAGTACGTAATAAAGACGGTACTATAAGACCTATCATTGATTATAGAGCTTTAAATGAAATAACTATTAAAAACAGATACCCTCTACCACTTATACCTGAATTATTAGAACGATTGAATGAAGCAACTATCTATTCCAAACTTGACCTTAAGGGGGCTTATAACCTCATACGTATGAAAGAAGGTCATGAATGGAAAACCGCCTTTAGAACCCGCTACGGGCTTTTCCAATATAATGTGATGCCGTTTGGTCTGAGCAATGCTCCCGCAACCTTTCAACATTTTATTAATGAAATATTCCATGATCTCATGGACATTTGTGTTATCATATACTTAGATGACATCTTGATATATTCCAAAACTCCCTCTGAACACGAAAAGCACGTAAGATGGGTACTTACTCGTCTTAAGGAACACAAATTATACGCCAAGTTAGAAAAATGCGTATTCCATGTTTCTAAGATAAAATTCTTAGGTTATATACTCACTCCTAATAAAATACAAATGGATCCTGAAAAGATTTCTGCTATTATTGATTGGCCTATTCCCACCACTGTAAAATCACTACAACGCTTCATTGGTTTCGCCAATTTTTTACCGAAAGTTTATTAAAAAAATTTCTTCAATAGTCAGACCACTAACCCAATTAACCAGTGTTAATCAAAAATTCAAGTGGTCTGACAAAGCACAAGAAACCTTTGATACTCTTAAAGAACTATTCACTACTGCTCCAATACTTTCGCTCCCCAATTTTGAAGCTCAATTCCAACTCGAAGTGGATGCCTCAAACACTGGCATAGGAGCAGTACTTTCTCAAAAGCAAGGTGATGATGGTGAAATTCACCCAATCGCTTTTTTCTCCAGAACATTAACTAGTGCTGAAGTTAACTATAGTGTGGGTGATAAGGAACTTCTGGCTATAAAGAGTGCTCTAGAACAATGGAGACACCTCTTAGAAGGATCAAAACTTCCCTTCATAATATTTACTGACCATAAGAACCTTGAATACTTGAAGAAGAACAAAACTTTGACAGCCAGACAAGCAAGATGGTCTTTATTCTTAGACCGCTTTAACTTCATCATCACCTACAAACCAGGAACTCAAAATACGAAAGCTGATGCTCTATCTAGAATATCAGAAACTTCACCCCATGATCCACCTAATTATACTATCTCACCTGAAAAGTTCATTGGTGTCCTCACACCTATAGAACAAGAAGTACATAATGCCTTAAAAGAAGATACAATACCTCACCAGTATTGTTCCAAAGACCCTCAAACCGGCCTATACTATCATAACAATCAATTATATGTACCCGAGAGTATCAGATCATCAGTCCTCTCACATACCCATGATGATATCATTTCTGGACATCCGGGAATCCAAAAAACCATTGACCTCACCAGACGTAATTTCTGGTGGCCAGGCATGAATAAATACATCTATGAATATGTATCCAGGTGTGAGAATTGTGCTCGAAACAAATTAGTTCACAAAAGACCAATTGGTTTACTTACACCTCTGCCTATTCCGGATAAACCATGGAGTACCATAGCAATGGATTTCATTGTTGAATTACCTCTTTCACATCAAAATAACACGATCATGGTAATAGTGGATCATTTAACCAGACTAGCACATTTCATCCCTCTCAAGGGATTACCCACAGCTATAACAACTGCTAGAGTTTTTCTTGACCAAGTAGTTAGATTACATGGACTACCGACCAACATAGTTACAGACAGGGGAACCCAGTTTACATCCTCTTTCTGGAGATCTCTATGTAAACTGTTAAAGATTGACCATCGATATACGACTGCTTTCCATCCACAGACAAATGGACTAACAGAGAGACTGAATCAGACCATAGAGCAATTCTTACATTGTTATATATCACATCTTCAAGATGACTGGTCAGTTTATCTCCCCATGGCTGAATTCACATATAACAATTCTTTAAGCGCCTCTATCAAAACCTCCCCCTTTCATGCGACATATGGTTTTCACCCTAACACTATATCTCTTTCTAGTAAAGCAGTAAATTCCCCTGTAGCTACAGAATTTACATCCAATCTCCAAGAAAGACTAAATGTCCTGAAGTTACATCTGAAGGAAGCAAAAAACTATCAAAAAAGATATTATGATCTAACTCATGGACAAGGCCCTGATTACAAGATTGGGGACTTAGTACTCCTTTCAACTAGGAATCTCAAACTTCATGTTCCAAGCAAAAAACTTGCTAATCAGTTTTTGGGTCCTTTCCCAATCGAACAAGTAATCAATTCCAATGTGGTAAAACTTAAATTGCCTACAGATTATAAAATTCATCCATCTTTTCATATCTCTTTGTTGAAACCATATCCTGTCAAAGTTCGCACTTCTGACTCACCCCCACCTCCTGTAATGGTGGATAACCAGGAGGAATTTGAGGTAGAATCCATACTTGACTCTAGGATAAATAGACATAAATTGGAATATCTCATTAAGTGGAAAGGTTACGGCCCAGAAGATAACTCCTGGCTCATTCATTCATCTGTTCATTCACCCCAGTTGGTCAGGGCTTTCCATAGGAAATACCCCCTCAAACCGCATCTGGAATCCCCAGGGGTGATTCCCTGAGGGGGGGGACATGTGATATACCTTTAAATTTGCACATCACAAGTACTTCCTTCTTATTTAAGGAAACATTCTAGCCTCATTCTGGGCCTGAAAATTGAAGTTGTTCCTTCACAGTTCACTTTGTCTCCTGTGAAATAACTTTGCTCTTAGACTTTACTAAGTCTTTCAGGTCTTTAAGCTCATTCCTTACTATATGCGCTGCATATTCTGTTGCTACCTTTACTCCCTACCGGAACCAGCCTGCCAGATTACTACGCTTACCGGAACTTCATACTACAGACGCCGAAGTCGCGCTCACACTGAGCGGTTACCGGAGCTCAATCTGCCTGCCTGTCAGCTCCTTTTAGCTCTCTCATACCCACGCTGCCTCAACCTCCCTGGTTACAAGCTAAGTACCACTCTCCACGCACAAATACTTACCTTGTTATTTTTGTATCAATCCTATATACGATTGCCTTTTTGTATATTAACCTGTCATCTGGAAAAGTACTTTGGATACGTATTTGGGATATATGAGAGTGTGTTTGGACTGTACATATTTTATTGAGTGCTTGTGTGAGTGCGTGAAAACCTTGCTTATACATAAAAGCAACAACTTTACCCTGGATATTATTGAACTGCCATTTGAGTGATTTATACCATTTATTACTCTCATTTTCTCTGTGGTTCTCCTTGTTATATCATTCTTATATCAGTGCTTATCCACATTTCCTTATGTGTTATTGCAAGATATAATTTCATGTATATTAAATCAATTACTAAACTAAAGCCTCACCTTATATAACAAGTTGAACAAGTGATTTCTTCTTGCTTATTATAAGAAAAGAGCAACAAAACCTTTATTTTTGTCATAGATTTGTATTCACCATTTAAAGTGATTGTGAATATCACAGGTGCGGCTATTCATGCAGGCCATATAGAGCTGACAACATTCGGCGTCGTATCAGCTATTAAACTAATAATAACAGTACTACCAAAATACAGCCAATGAAGGGCCTTAGGAAGACTGGGCCAAGGTTGGATTGTAGTATTTGGTTAGGCTAATCATGATGGCCATGTAGACCACCACCACCGAGAGTCCTGGAAGTAACAGAGATGATGAGATGAAAGAGCTAAGAATAGTAGAACTTGAAACAACAGAGTTAGCCATGGGTGTTAGTGCAAAACCGCTTGGGTTTTTTTTGGCTTTGGGTGCGGCTATTCATGCAGGCCATATAGAGCTGACAACATTTGGTGTCGTATCAGCTATTAAACTAATAAGAACAGTACTACCAAAATACAGCCAATGAAGGGCCTTAGGAAGACTGAGCCAAGGTTGGATTGTAGTATTTGGTTAGGCTAATCATGATGGCCATGTAGACCACCACCACCGAGAGTCCTGGAAGTAACAGGGGTGATGAGATGAAAGTGCTTAGAATAGTACTACTTGAAACAACAGAGTTAGCCATGGGTGTTAATCCAAGACCGCTTGGATTTATTTTTGTATTGGGTGCAGCTAATCATGCAGGCCATATAGAGCTGACAACATTCGGTGTTGTATCAGCTATAAAAATAATAAGAACTGTACTATCAAAATACAGACAATGAAGGGCCTATGAAGACTGAGCAAAGGTTGGATTGTAGTATTTTGTTCGGCTAATCATGATGGCCATGTAGACCGCCCGTAACTGTAACGTTATGGACTGTCTCTTTAAGGATATGCAAGGCAAGGTTATATAAGTCTCCTCCCTTTCCTGCCTCAGTGCTAAGTAATTTGTAGTTGAAGGCATAACAGGCTGAATCTAACTTTAGCTTAGCCAAATACAAGTGAATTATACTGTGCTTATTTTAGCTGTTACATTTCAGCTTGAATCTGTTTGCAACACTGTTGCCAAAATCTTTAGTTACTTGTTTCTGCCAAAACGCTGTGTTCACAGCACTTGCTGCTCAGAGGGATCAGATTACTTTCACTGACACCTGAAGCTGCAGCACACTGAGAAGCCAGCAGTTTCACTTCCCAGCACTTACCAGTAACGCTCTCTGCACGCTGCAGACACACTGAGCGTCTTCTAAACAACAGTCTCACAGGATCTGGCACCGGAGCTCCACGCTGCATACCTGAGTACTCACAACTAAGATACTACTTGCCGGACCATCTCTTAAGCACGCAGGATCAGTGAGTAAGGCTCTCTTATAATTTCAATTACACATCTCTGAGTGGAGTTTTCACTCTTTCTGTTACCTAGTTATATTTTATATGCTTGTTTACTATAGCGGTGCCGCTACAAGCAACTCTCCAACAGCAGGCATTTGTTTCTGTTAAGTCAGCCCTACAGCATAACTGCTTACTTCTTATTGGAAAACTGACTTTCTCATTAGGGAATAACATCCCCAGCTGGGTAGCTCTCAGGAACCCCTGCACTATAAGTGTTTTCTATCAATGGACATTCTGAAAGTACTGCTGTGCTAAACCTAACTAATTTCTAACACACATTACTTCTTGTTCTCATATCTCTCTGTATCTAAGTTATTTCTATCTAATGGGAGTTTAATTGGTTGTGCACTTTAGGTTTTACTTCTCATTATGATGTGTGTTATTACTAATGCTATCTTACACACTATTGGTTGTTTCTATTTCCTTCCTGACTTCTCTTAAGTCCCCTCATGTCGATGAGCAAAGTCCTGACTCTCTTTGTTTAAGAGTCTAAGGTGTGGTGTGAGACTGAGTGGCAAAGATTGCATGCATTTCTCCTATAAACATTCTTACACGCCTTACATATTACTTAGCCTCTAAATTATTGCATCCAATCTTTTGCTACAGGCATGGATCTTAGTGACCTATCAACAAGGGTAGGCACCCTCTCTCAAAACATAAATGAACAAATGACTTTGAAGACGGCAACTTCAGATTTACCTGAACCACAGGTCTGCCCCCCTGAAAAGTTCTCTGGTGACAGAACCCGTTTTAGGGATTTTCAAAATTCCTGTACTCTATTTTTCCAGCTCAAACCGAAAACCTACCCCACTGATCGTGTACGTGTACTCACCGTTATATCTTACCTCTCAGGTGAGGCTAGAACTTGGGCAAATACATTCTACGAGTCAAATGATCCTATTCTTGATTCCCTGGACTCATTCTTTACCGCGATGTCACAACTCTACCAAGATCATGATAAGCAGTGCTCAGCTGAAACAGCCATTAGGGCATTGAAACAGGGTAGACGTCCAGTCGAAGATTATATTACAGAATACAAAAGGTGGGCTCCAGACACCCTCTGGAATGAACACGCTCTAAAAAAACAATTTCGTCTTGGCCTAAGTGAGAACGTAAAGGATGAGCTGGCACGCATATCTATGCCGACCAGTTTGGACTGTCTCATAGCCCTCAGTATTTCCATCGACAGACGTCTACGTGAAAGAAAGTCTGAAAGGGCACATTCAGACTTCCCCACAAGAAGATTCATTACCTCTGCTCCCACGATCAGAGCAACTGAAGAACCCATGGAAATAGCTTTTGTAAAAGGTCCGTTAAAACCGGAAGAAAAAGCTTGACGTAAGCATCTCAATCTGTGCATGTACTGTGCTGCTCCAGATCACACCGTAAAGGATTGCCCCAATCTCCCTAGACAGCGGAAGGGTAAGTCCCTAGTTGAGTCTGTGTGTCGTGTTACTGCTGACAAAAGCTTATCTCATCTCTCATTTTCTGTTTCTCTACAGTGGCAGCAGCAGCAAGTCCTTACTCAAGCCGTGATTGACTCCGGAGCAACCGGAGACTTCATTGATTATGATTTTGTTTGTGCACATAAAATTCCTTTAATTTAGAAAATAAATTCACTACCTATTAAGCTTGTGGATGGCTCTTCTATTAAATCAGGCCCAATAACACACCAGACAGCACCTATACGTTTAACTTTCACATCTGGGCATACTGAGATTATTGTGTTAGAGGTTATACACACGCCTTTGTTCCCTTTGATACTAGGTCTTAACTGGCTTAAGCTTCACAACCCCAACATACTCTGGGGAACAGGTGAACTAAGCTTCAACTCCAATACCTGCATACGGACCTGCAATTCAACCTGTCCTCGGATACTCCTGCACATCTCTGAGGTCACAATACCTCCTTGTTACCAGGAATTCGCCGATGTATTTGATAAAAAGGAAGCTCAAGTATTACCACCCCACAGGCCCTACGATTGCCCTATCGATTTGCTTCCTAATTCTTCAGTTCCATACGGGCGAATCTATCCTCTATCTGATCCAGAACTTAGGCATTTGAAGGAATACCTCGATGAGAACCTCCGGAAAGGTTTCATCAGACCATCCACTTCCTCAGCAGGTGCTGGTATATTCTTCGTCAGGAATAAAGACAAGAGTCTTCGTCCTATTATCGACTATAGGGAATTGAATGCCCGGACTAAAAAGAATAGGTATCCATTACCCCTCATACCAGAATTAATCGAACGATTACAAGGGGCAAAGATCTTTTCCAAACTAGACCTCCGCGGGGCATACAACCTGGTTCGCATCAGGAAAGGAGACGAGTGGTTAACTGCTTTCCGCACAAGATATGGCCTATTCGATTACAGAGTTATGCCTTTCGGACTCTGCAATGCCCCCGCTACCTTCCAGCATTTCATGAACGATCTTTTCCGGGACTTGCTAGATGTCATAATGGTTGTCTATTTCGACGATATACTAATTTATTCCGATACCATGGAGAACCATATAAAACATGTCAAGACTGTCCTCACTCGCCTACGAGCAAATTCACTCTACGTAAAAGTTGAAAAATGTATTTTTAACTCCCAGTCCATATCCTTCCTTGGCTATCGAATATCGCCATCTGGTATTGAGATGGAGGATAACAAGGTAGATGCGATCAGAAATTGGCCTACACTCAAGTCCAAAAAGGATATACAGAGATTCATAGGGTTCGCAAACTTTTACCGAAAGTTCATTTATCGCTTCTCTTCTATCATTAAACCCATGACAACTTTAACCAAGAAAAAACAAGTCTTTAAATGGAATGAACAAGCAGAGGTGGCTTTTCAAACTTTAAAACAGAGATTCATGACAGCACCTATTCTGCAATTACCCGACCCAACATTACCCTACGTGTTGGAAGTCGACGCCTCTGACCATGCAATCGGTGCAGTCTTATCTCAACGTAAAAGTTCTGCTCATCCGCTACACCCTGTGTCTTATTTCTCTAGACTGATGAATAGTGCTGAACTGAACTACGGAGTAGGGGAGAAAGAATTGCTTGCAATTAAGGCCTCCCTAGAGTTCTGGAGGCATCTACTAGAGGGAACTCTTGCACCGATAGTCATATACACAGACCATAGGAACCTTCAGTTCCTAAAGATCAATAAAACCCTGAGTTCACGCCAGGTAAGATGGAGTCTTTTCTTCAGTCGGTTTAACTATGTTATAACTTATAAACCCGGAACAAAAAACGGCAAGGCTGATGCCTTATCAAGGAGAGATCCCAGACCTGATGATTATAAACCCTTGGATAACATAATTCCCAGAGACAGGTTGATTGGACTTACCACTACAAGCAATACACACCTCAAATTCAGGCAAGAGGAAGAATGCCATACAAACTCTCTGCACCTACAGAAGGCTTCAAACGGACTCTGGTTCAAAGGGAATCTTCTATTCGTTCCTACTTCCTTGAGACAAAATATTCTGAAAACCTCACATGATGGCCTCTTGGCAGGCCACCCGGGGTTACATAAAACTCTTGATCTTATTCGCAGAGAATATTGGTGGCCACATATGTCCCGAGATGTGAAGGACTATGTTGCTACTTGTTCTATTTGTTCCCAGAACAAACACTCTAGACAACTACCCTATGGATGCCTCCTTTCCCTTCCTATACCACAGAGACCATGGATGGCAATTGCTATGGACTTTATAGTGGATTTACCCCCTTCTGCCAATCATAACACAATCCTTGTGGTCATTGATCACTTCTCCAAGATGGCTCATTTTATACCCGCTATAGGATTACCAACAGCCAAAGAAACAGCGCGTCTTTTTCTGAAACACATAGTCCGTTTACATGGACTCCCGGACTCTGTAACAACAGATAGAGGTTCCCAGTTCACCTCTCGGTTTTGGACAAACCTCTGTAGGATATTGAAGATTGAGAGACGTATGTCAACCGCCTACCATCCACAAACTAATGGTCTCTGTGAAAGAGCTAACCAAACTCTTGAGCAATTTCTGCGTTGCTACTGTTCATCCCAACAAGACGATTGGTTAACCCTGTTGCCTTTCGCTGAATTCTCATTCAACAACACAGTCAATAATTCTACAAAGGCTACACTTTCTTCATCAACTATGGATTTCATCCAACGTACCATTTGAACAATCAATCTCAAACTGAATCTCCTGTGGTGAATGAATTCCTCAATTCCATTGCACATGGATTTACTGCTATACAGGCTACTCTACTTGAGGCTCAACAAAGTCAAAAACGTTACTACGACCTTCGGAGATCAACTACATCAGATTGGTGATAAGGTCTGGTTGTCCACAAAACATCTAAGATTATCTGTACCATCCAAAAAACTGGCTCCCCTGTTCATCGGTCCCTTCTCCATTGAAAAAGTGCTAAACCAAAACGCAGTCAGGTTGAGTCTTCCTACAACCTACAAGATCCACCCGGTCTTTCATGTTGCTCTACTGAAGCCTTATAAGCAGATGAGAGCGAATTCTTCTTCCCAGTCTAACCCAGTTCCTACGGTACCTGATGACCTATACGAGGTCCAGTTTATTCTTGATTCACGATTCACGATACCAAAGGGGACGACTCCAGTACCTAATCAGATGGAAAAACTTCAGTGCTGAGGAGGATTCGTGGGAAACTTCTTCCAATCTCTCAGCTCCACAATTGATCTCAGAATTTCATCGTAAACACCCGGACAGGCCTGGACCCTGATCCGCGGAGCGGCTCCTTGGGAGGGGTATCCTATAACGTTATGGACTCTCTCTTTAAGGATATGCAAGGCAAGGTTATATAAGTCTCCTCCCCTTCCTGCCTCAATGCTAAGTAATTTGTAGTTGAAGGCATAACAGGCTGAATCTAACTTTAGCTTAGCCAAATACAAGTGAATTATACTGTGCTTATTTTAGCTGTTACATTTCAGCTTGAATCTGTTTGCAACACTGTTGCCAAAATCTTTAGTTACTTGTTTCTGCCAAAACGCTGTGTTCACAGCACTTGCTGCTCAGAGGGATCAGATTACTTTCACTGACACCTGAAGCTGCAGCACACTGAGAAGCCAGCAGTTTCACTTCCCAGCACTTACCAGTAACGCTCTCTGCACGCTGCAGACACACTGAGCGTCTTCTAAACAACAGTCTCACAGGATCTGGCACCGGAGCTCCACACTGCATACCTGAGTACTCACAACTAAGATACTACTTGCCGGACCATCTCTTAAGCACGCAGGATCAGTGAGTAAGGCTCTCTTATAATTTCAATTACACATCTCTGAGTGGAGCTTTCACTCTTTCTGTTACCTAGTTATATTTTATATGCTTGTTTACTATAGCGGTGCCGCTACAAGCAACTCTCCAACAGCAGGCATTTGTTTCTGTTAAGTCAGCCCTACAGCATAACTGCTTACTTCTTATTGGAAAACTGACTTTCTCATTAGGGAATAACATCCCCAGCTGGGTAGCTCTCAGGAACCCCTGCACTATAAGTGTTTTCTATCAATGGACATTCTGAAAGTACTGCTGTGCTAAACCTAACTAATTTCTAACACACATTACTTCTTGTTCTCATATCTCTCTGTATCTAAGTTATTTCTATCTAATGGGAGTTTAATTGGTTGTGCACTTTAGGTTTTACTTCTCATTATGATGTGTGTTATTACTAATGCTATCTTACACACTATTGGTTGTTTCTATTTCCTTCCTGACTTCTCTTAAGTCCCCTCATGTCGATGAGCAAAGTCCTGACTCTCTTTGTTTAAGAGTCTAAGGTGTGGTGTGAGACTGAGTGGCAAAGATTGCATGCATTTCTCCTATAAACATTCTTACACGCCTTACAGTAACAGGGATGAAAGTGCTAAGAATAGTACTAATTTAAACAACAGAGTTAGCCATGGGTGTTAGTCTAAGACCACTCTGCTTTTTTTTGGGTTTGGGTGCAGCTAATCATGAAGGACAGATAGACCTGCCACCATTTGGTGTTGTAACAGGTATGAAAATGCAAAGTTAAAATAGGTAGCAGACCACGTCTTATTATTATAATTTTTCAGGGTAATCTGGCAGGCCATATAGAACTCCCCCGATAGGGGGGGGGGGGGGGACAGGGATTAAAGTGCTAAGGAAAGTACTAATTGACACAAACTAGTTGGGTCCAAGAACGCATGTTTGATTATTAGAATTTATTAGGGTAATTATATATCTAACAAATCTATCTATTTCTCTTCTATCGATTCTATCTAACTATCAATCTATGTATATCTATCTATCCTATCTATCACTATCAATCTATCTTCTGTCCGGGATGTTTTGAGACAGCCACTTTGGGAATGTTAGTTGATTTAGACCCATTATGGCTTAAAAGCAGACTCTGCATCAACTATGTAATTTTCCATGGGAGTTTTGCCAGGGATCCCCCTCCAGCATGCAACAGTCCAGGTGTTAGTACCCTTGAAACAACTTTTCCATCACTATTGTGGCCAGAAAGAGTCCTTGTAGGTTTTAAAGTTCGCCTGCCTATTGAATTCAATGGCGGTTCGCGCGGTTCGCGCGTTCGCGAACAATACCGGAAGTTCGAGTCCGCGGTTCGCGAACCGAAAATTTTAGGTTCGCGACATCACTAATTGTAATTACAAATAATAATTAATAGCAGTCTAAAACTATTGTCAGCGATGTCTCCAATTAATATAGCAGAATTTTTGTCAATACACTCCAGTAAGATGTTAAATCTCTGTAGTATACTTCAAATAAAAACTATTGAACCATCTATAAATTTGACAACAATATTATTATTAAAAATAAATATTTAATCTCAATATAAAATATTCCTAAATTTTGATCAGTTAATTTTTATATACACATTGATAATATTTATGTAGTAACAGAATATCACCTATGACCAGTTATATCTATCAATTGATCAATACAATATTAGAACATCAAGCAGGCTATAGAGATATTTAGCTTAAATTATTATTCAGTAGATATTGTCTTTTATCCAATGAATGGATGAAATATTTCTTTAAATTATCCTTAACTCAAAATGAATTGCTTATTAAATATCACACAGGAATTATACTAGAACAATTTATAAATAGCCAGAAAGTTTAACCAATTCAATATATATATAGCTTATTTAACAATGGGGCCTAGTTATCAAGCCGTCAACCTCAAATACGCTGGAATTCCGCAGCGTATTTGTGGCGAGGCTGATACGCCTTAGTTATCAAAGGCTCGAGACCGGCAAAAGTAGAATTTTGTGACGTAAGCTTCGATCCGCCGGAATCAGTCCGACACAGATCGATTCTTACGTCACTCCAGATGTTCCGCACACAAGTGCGGCACAATCTCACTACTTTTGCTAGTTATCAAATGACTAGCAGGTACGCTCTGCACTTTTACGGCCCAGCATACCTGGTTTTCAAACCGCCACCCCTGGAGGCGTCGGATCCCATAGGAATCAATGGGAGTCTGACCATAGCGAAAGTACAAGTTCGCTGCTGACAGACATCCCATTGATTTGTATGGGAGCTGTCTGCACCTAACACCCTAACATGTACCCCGAGTCTAAACACCACTAATCTGTCCCCCCTACACCGCTGCAACTAAATACAGTTATTACCCCTAAACCGCCGCTCCCGGAGCCCACCGCAAGCTACTCTATACATATTAACCCCAAAACCGCCGCTCCCGGAGCCCACAGCAACTATAATAAATGTATTAACCCCTAAACCGCCGCTCCCTGAACCCGCCGCAACCTATATTAAATGTATTAACCCCTATCCTGCCCCCGCTACACCGTTGCCACCTATAATAAATTTATTAACCCCTATCCTGCCCCCCACTACACCGCCGCCACTGTAATAAAATTATTAACCCTTAAACCTAAGTCTAACCCTAACCCTAACGCCCCCCTAACTTAAATATTAATTAAATAAATCTAAATAATATTTTTATTATTAACTACATTAATCCTATTTAAAACTAAATACTTACCTATAAAATAAACCCTAATATAGCTACAATATAAATAATAATTATATTCTAGCTATCTTAGGATTTATTTTTATTTTACAGGTACATTTCAATTTATTTTAACTAGATACAATAGCTATTAAATAGTTATTAACTATTTAATAGCTTACCTAGCTAAAATAAACAGAAATTTACCTGTAAAATAAATCCTAACCTAAGTTACAATTACACCTAACACTACACTATACTTTAATAAATTATTCCTATTTAAAAATAAATACTTACCTGTAAAATAAACCCTAATATAGCTACAATATAATTAATAATTATATTGTAGCTATCTTAGGATTTATATTTATTTTACAGGTAACTTTGTATTTATTTTGGCTAGTTAGAATAGTTATTAAATAGTTATTAACTATTTAATAACTACCTAGCTAAAAGAAATACAAAATTACCTGTAAAATAAATCCTAACCTAAGTTACAATTAAACCTAATACTATGCTATCATTAAATTAATTAAATAAACTACCTACAAATAACTACAATTAAATACAATTACATAAACTAACTAAAGTACAAAAAATAAAAAAAGCTAAGTTAATCTGATTCCATCAGCCAATCAGATTGAGCTCGCATTCTATTGGCTGTTCCGATCAGCCAATAGAATGCGAGCTCAATCTGATTGGCTGATTCCATCAGCCAATCAGATTTTTCCTACCTTAATTCCGATTGGCTGATAGAATCCTATCAGCCAATTGAAATTGAGGGGACGCCATCTTGGATGACGTCCCTTAAAGGAGCCTTCATTCGTCGTAGTCCGTCGGTGAAGAAGGAGGTTCCACGTCGGCGGGAGGAAGATTCAAGACCCGGCTTGGAAGATGACATCGCCTGGATAGAAGACCTCTTCAGCGCCTCTTTGAAGATGACATCGGCCGGATCGAAGACTTTTCTTCAGCGCCGCCTGGATGATGACTTCATCGAATGGAAGATTTCTTCAGCGCCGCTTGGAGGATTAACTACTTCCGCTCCGGATGTCCACTTCGGTTCCATCGCTGCTCGGCTGAGTGAAGACAAGGTAGGATGATCTTCAGGGGATTAGTGTTAGGTTTTTGTAAGGGGGGTTTGGGTTAGATTCGGGGTATGTGGGTGGTGGGTTTTAATGTTGGGGGGGTTGTATTTTTCTTTTACAGGCAAAAGAGCTTAACTTTTTGGGGCATGCCCCCACAAATGGCCCTTTTAAGGGCTGGTAAGGTAAAAGAGCTTTGAACTTTATTTAATTTAGAATAGGGTAGGGCATTTTTTTTATTTTGGGGGGGGGTTTGTTATTTTATTAGGGGGCTTAGATTAGGTGTAAGTAGCTTAAAATTGTTGTAATATTTGTAAAATGTTTGTAACTTATTTTTTTATTTTTTGTAACTTAGCTTTTTTTATTTTTTGTACTTTAGTTAGTTTATGTAATTGTATTTAATTGTAGTTATTTGTAGGTAGTTTATTTAATTAATTTAATGATAGTGTAGTATTAGGTTTAATTGTAACTTAGGTTAGGATTTATTTTACAGGTAATTTTGCATTTCTTTTAGCTAGGTAGTTATTAAATAGTTAATAACTATTTAATAACTATTCTAACTAGCTAAAATAAATACAAAGTTACCTGTAAAATAAATATAAATCCTAAGATAGCTACAATATAATTATTAATTATATTGTAGCTATATTAGGGTTTATTTTACTGGTAAGTATTTATTTTTAAATAGGAATAATTTATTAAAGTATAGTGTAGTGTTAGGTGTAATTGTAACTTAGGTTAGGATTTATTTTACAGGTAAAATTCAGTTTATTTTAGCTAAGTAAGCTATTAAATAGTTAATAACTATTTAATAGCTATTGTACCTAGTTAAAATAAATTGAAAGGTACCTGTAAAATAAAAATAAATCCTAAGATAGCTACAATATAATTATTATTTATATTGTAGCTATATTAGGGTTTATTTTAAAGGTAAGTATTTAGTTTTAAATAGGATTAATGTAGTTAATAATAAAAATATTATTTAGATTTATTTAATTAATATTTAAGTTAGGGGGGCGTTAGGGTTAGGGTTAGACTTAGGTTTAGGGGTTAATAATTTTATTACAGTGGCGGCGGCGTAGTGGGGGGCAGGATAGGGGTTAATAAATTTATTATAGGGGCGACAGTGTAGGGGAGGCAGATTAGGGGTTAATAAATTTATTATAGGTGACGACGGTGTAGGGGGGGGCAGGATAGGGGTTAATAGGTTTAATATAGGTTGCGGCGGGTTCAGGGAGCGGCGGTTTAGGGGTTAAACTATTTATTTAGTTGCGGAGAGGTGCGGGATCAGCAGGATAGGGGTTAATAACTTTATTATAGAGGGCGACGGTGTCGGGGGGGCAGGATAGGGGTTACTAGGTATACTGTAGGTGGCAGCGGTGTCCGGGAGCGGCGGTTTAGGGGTTAATACATTTATAAGAGTTGCGGCAGGGTCTAGGAGCAGCGGTTTAGGGGTTAATATATTTATAAGAGTTGCGGCAGGGTCTAGGAGCGGCGGTTTAGGGGTTAGTAACTTTATTGAGTTGCGGGAGGCTCCGGGGGCGCCGGTATAGGGATAGAACAGTGTAGTTTAGTGTGAGTGCTTAGTGACAGGCTAGCAATAAAGCTGGGAAAAATCCGAAGAGCAGCGAGATCGGATGAGTGATAACTGTCACAGTCCGCTGCTCATCGCCCCGCGGCTTTTTGACAGCTTTATTTGATAGCTTAGGCGTATTTTTTCAGGTCCGCGGCGGCGAAGGTAGGCGAGCTTAGGCGGGCGTATTGGGCCGGCGAAGCCAGAAAAGTAGACGGCTTGATAACTACCCCCCAATGTCTGTACTCCCCTATGTTCACATCTCACAATGAAATGTTAGCTTAACTCCCACAATCTAATGGAATTTCCAGGGAAGTAAAATTCACTATTTTCAACCCAGTATAATCTAATATACTTCACTTAAACCCAGAGATTGTTATACAATTATCAATTCAACACAATAGCCAATTTATGTGCAATTCTTAAGAGAGTTCACCGAAAATAAAAATGAATTTATCAATATGGAATACAAAACCTTTCCTCAACAGTAAATTGCTTGATGTTAGATATGATTATTTATAGACTACACAGGTCTCTAAAATGTAAGTAATATCTATAAATAAATCACAGCTACAATTTAACCATAGCTATAGAATACCTTTGATTTAAAACATTAAAAATATAAAACAACTGATATTACATTACCAGTAACCAATATGAGTGTTCAGCTTTTTCAAAGTCATACTTGAAGGTATTTTTGCAAACAGGGTATAACAAACACAGAGGTATTTATCTCTTAATAACAAAATGTTATTCCAAGTCAGGCCCAAAACCAAAGTGTTTTTTTTTTTGTGTCCTCCCTTCTTGCATAGGTATTTTTGTCTCTCACAAAAATCCACCTTCATTTCTATATATACACACAATGTAAATTTTCTGGGTACACCCTTTGAGTCCGAGCTTATCTCTCATTGGCCCTTGGAAATGCATATGGTAATTTTAAATCCCCTAACCATTTAAAATATCCTTTGGTTGCAATTCTTGTATTGAACACCGGGGGGGGGGGGGGGGGGGCAATAGGCAACAGAATGTAGTTTCATACGCAAATACTACTACAGAAAAATATATTGTCTTAAATGTATATTCAATATATTTATTATTTCCTAGTATTAATAAACTATCTGTTCAGTATATGGCCCATCTAATATAACTGAGCGCATATTTTTGAGACTAAACATGGGTACACTATATACAAATACATATGATCTATATTTACTAATTATAATATATATGATATATATTTACTACTTATAATATTTTAAAATATGTATTTAAAAGTCATATTTCTATGAGTGGACTAGTAGTTATAATTCAATATAGATATATGTATATTTGACTTTATTTGTATATCAGTTGATAATTATTTATACTATTATTTGATTTTGATAGAATCATATCATTCCATATCTAGGTATTGCATTGCATTTTTGAGCATCTCTCTATATTCCATACATACTTTACCTGCAATAGAATTTTGTTGGAACCAATATCACCATAGATATATACATATATTTAACTTCATTATTATTTAATATATAATATATATATATATATATATATATATATATATATATATATATATATATATATATATATATAAAACAAGAGAATGCACTCTCAGGACTTTTTCACAAAAACCAATTTAATGGAACATTTTCGGGGTTCACAACCCTTTCATCAGCATATAAAACAAACAAATTTCAACTCATTTATATTGTTACATACAAATTAAATCACACCAACCTTAGTGTCTCTCCAAAAAGTGCGCCAATTTTTCGAGCTTGGAACGCATCTTGCGTTCCACAGTGCTATCCGAAACCGGAAGTTACATTATCTCACTTCCGGTTTACGGATTCCATAAACAAACGTAAATTTAATAATGAAGTTGTGCAATCTGCAAGTTTAAACGTATTTAAGTGACAAACTAGTGTAGAAGACTTCGTAAAACATGTGCAGCATTATCATAAGTGCCTGGAAATTGTGATAAATGCCTATTGGCAAATGTTACTACATCCAGTCGGCACGGAGACAGTAACCATGGTAATCATATACAATCCGGATTACCCAAAAGTGCCATTACCTGTGTGAGATTTACAACAATATACCAGCTGAATGGGACAACAATTGTCTTACTGTCAGAAACAGCGTACATTCAAGCTGAATACGGTCATACCGTAAATGTAAACATAATCATTAAAATAATAATTGGACCATATGTCAGTACGTGTGATTGGAATGGCAATTTGTAAGTGAATGTACTGCTGCAAATATGGGTACAGTAAGTTACGATGTATCGCCAATATGACATATAGTGTGCTTAAACGAAATTACATTTGGCAAGAGTGTTGCTACAATGAATGTGCAAGCAAATAGATACATCGAGTGGGAGCAATATGTGGTGAAAGGAGTATATATAATATTGTAGGGCTGTGCTATTAAGCTGCTATAACGCTGGGGCACCATATTCATATGAATTAAATTTGGCCATTAAAGGGTTATAGCTTACATCAGCCCAAATATGGATACGAATGGCTATGAAAAGAGATTATATAAGGAAGGAAACCTTATATTGAAATTCTAGCCTCAAACATGATTGCAAAATAACCGGTATCAACGGGAAGAAGGCATAATAGTAATAATCATAAGGACATGTAGCTCATATGGGTATTATCCACCTCGGAGCTTTCTCCAAGTGGGTATGGTAATTTTTTTTGTCCGTTTTTAGGACTGGTGGTGCGTGTTAAGACCATGGGTAATAGCTCAAGGCGGATATGAATATGGTGCCCCAGCGTTATAGCAGCTTAATAGCACAGCCCTACAATATTATATATACTCCTTTCACCACATATTGCTCCCACTCGATGTATCTATTTGTTTGCATATTCATTGTAGCAACACACTTGCCAAAAGCCATTTCGTCTAAGCACACTATATGTCATATTGGTGATACATTGTAACTTACTGTACCCATATTTGCAGCATTATACTTGCTTCTCACTTATAACTTGCCATTCCAATCACACGTACTGATATATGGTCCAATTATTATTTTAATGATTATTTCTACATTTACGGTATGACCGTATTCAGCTTGAATGTACGCTGTTTCTGACAGTAAGACAATTGTTGTCCCATTCAGCTGGTATATTGTTGTAAATCTCACACAGGTAATGGCACATTTGGGTAATCTGGATTGTATATGATTACCATGGTTACTGTCTCCGTGCCGACCGGATGTAGTAACATTTGCCAATAGGTATTTATCACAATTTCCAGGCACTTATGATAATGCTGCACATGTTTTACGAAGTCTTCTACACTAGTTTGTCACTTAAATACGTTTAAACTTGCAGATTGCACAACTTCATTATTAAATTTACGTTTGTTTATGGAATCCGTAAACCGGAAGTGAGATAATGTAACTTCCGGTTTCGGATAGCACTGTGGAACGCAAGATGCGTTTCAAGCTCGAAAAATTGGCGCACTTTTTGGAGAGACACTAAGGTTGGTGTGATTTAATTTGTATGTAACAATATAAATGAGTTGAAATTTGTTTGTTTTGTATGCTGATGAAGGGGTTGTGAACCCCGAAAACGTTCCATTAAATTGGTTTTTGTGAAAAAGTCCTGAGAGTGCATTCTCTTGTTTTCTATTTGATGGTATATCATTGCACCCAGGCGAGTTGGCTATTGGTGGGCTGAACTGGAAATTGTCTACTATATATATATATATATATATATATATATATATATATATATATATATATATATATATATATATATATATATATATATATAATTTGAAGTTATTCCTTAATAAGGTACAGGAATATGGTCTCATATCTATGATTATAGTCATAAGACAATTTATCTAGTATGTATTTATTTCAAAACCTCATTTTCACACCAGAGTCTGAGAAACAAATGTTGTTTTATTTTGACACAGTTAAACATTTTACATTTACCAATGCAGCTACCCACTCAATACAGCAGACACTTATCTAATATTTATGTAAGTTTTAAGATTTAAATTCTTATATAGATTCTAGCTTACACAGGGTTAGATACTGTATACTTTCTTAAGTTTCTCCTGCTATTTTTCATAGAAACGTCTGAGCTTCGTGTATTTGAACTCAGCATAGGGTAATTAACACTTTGATGATAAGGGCCACATTCCCTGAGAATTTTTGTATATTCAAATATCAGTTCAGACTGAATGTCTGTTGTCTACAGGGGGCATCCTGAATTAAGTAAGTATCAGGGCAATTATTTTAATTGAGTTATTTAGATATACATCAAAGTACAGTCTGTATTTTGAGTGTAGAGAGGGGTTGAAAAGTCTGCTTTTAGAACTGAATACAACTTACATTAGCCAGATTTTCATATACAAATTAATTATTTCTCTACATTATATATGTATGTAAATATATATATTACATAATGTCACTCAGAGTTGGTGGTTACAGATATATCTTTTGAGTAGAGGATTACAAACAAACCTTTTTTAAATAGATGGTTTCAAACATATGTTTTTGATGGTTACAACCATACATTTTTGGGGAAAAGCAGAATAATTTATTTATTTATTTTCATAATGAATTTGTAATATAGCAGCAATATTAATTGTATAATAATCCTATTATTTGATTCAGTGTGGTTAGTGCTGCACAATTTAAACCTAGCATAAGAGATGCTATTATCATAGTAATCAAGTGCTAGTGCATAATAGAAAAACAATCTGCGAGATTGCGAGTCTTGCTTAAAAAGCAGCGTTGAGGGGTCCTAACGATTTTAGCTTACCGCAAATCCCCTTACGTCAATTGCGTATCTTATCTTTTTAATGGGATTTTCATAATGCCGGTATTACGATCACCTGAAAAAGTGAGCAATAGACCCTCTCCTGTCCAGACTCCTACCTCATTTAAAAGTCAGTAGTTAAGAGTTTTATGGGCTAACGCCGGAACATAAAACTCTTGACTAAAGTGCTAAAAGTACACTAACACCCATAAACTACCTATTAACCCCTAAACCGAGCCCCCCCCCACATCGCAAACACTTAACTAAAATGTTTAACCCCTAATCTGCCGACCGGACATCGCCGTCACTTTAATAAATATATTAACCCCTAAACCGCCACACTCCCGCTTTGCAAACACTATTTAAATTTTATTAACCCCTAATCTGCCGTCCCTAACATCGCCAACACCTAACTACATTTATTAACCCTTAATCTTCCGACCCCAACGTCGCCGGTACTATATTAAATTTATTAACCCCTAAACCTAAGTCTAACCCCCTCTAACTTAAATATAATTTAAATTAAACTAATAAATTTAACATAAATAAATAAATTAATCCTATTTAAAACTAAATACTTACCGATAAAATAAACCCTAAGCTAGCTACAATATAACTAATAGTTACATTGTAGCTAGTTTAGGATTTATATTTATTTAACAGGCAATTTTGTATTTATTTTAACTAGGTACAATAGTTATTAAATAGTTATTAACTATTAAATAACTACCTAGCTAAAATAAGTACAAAATTACCTGTAAAATAAACCCTAACCTAAGTTACAATTACACCTAACACTACACTGTAATTAAACTAATTACCTAAACTACCTACAGTTAATTACAATTAAATTAAATAAACTAAATTACGAAAGAAAAAAACACTACATTACAGAAAAAAAGTATTACAATCATTTTAAACTAATTACACCTAATCTAATCCTCCTAATAAAATAAAATAGCCCCCCAAAATAATAAAATTCCCTACCCTATACTAAATTACAAATAGCCCTTAAAAGGGCCTTTTGCGGGGCATTGCCCCAAAGTAATCAGCTCTTTAACCTGTAAAAAAAAATACAATACCCCCCTCCCAACATTAAAACCCACCACCCACACACCCAACCCTATTCTAAAACCCACCCAATCCCCCCTTAAAAAAAACCCTAACACTACCCTCTTGAAGATCACCCTACCTTGAGCCATCTTCACCCAGCCGGGCACAAGTAGTCCTCCAGAGGGTCCAAAGTCTTCATCCTATCCAGCCAGAAGAGAATATCCAGACCGGCAGAAGGCTTCATTCAGGCGGCATCTTCTATCTTCATCCTTCCGGAGCGGGTCCATCTTCAAGACATCCAACGCGGAGCATCCTCTTCATCCGACGGCCGACAACTGAATGACTGGTCCTTTAAATGACGTCATCCAAGATGGCGTCCCTTGAATTCTGATTGGCTGATAGAATCCTTTCAGCCAATCAGAATTAAGGTAGGTAAAATCCTATTGGCTGATGCAATCAGCCAATAGGATTGACCTTGCATTCTATTGGCTGATTGGAACAGCCAATAGATTGCGAGCTCAATCCTATTGGCTGATTGCCAATCGGATTGAACTTCAATCCTATTGGCTGATTGCATCAGCCAATAGGATTTTTCCTACCTTAATTCAAGGGACGCCAGTAATTTAAAGAACCAGTCATTCAGTCATCGGCCGTCGGATGAAGAGGTTGCTCCGCGTCGGATGTCTTGAAGATGGACCCGCTCCCCCTGGATGAAGCCTTCTGCTGGTCTGGATGTCCTCTTCTGGCCGGATAGGATGAAGACTTTGGACCCTCTGGAGGACCACTTGTGCCCGGCTGGGTGAAGACGGCTCAAGGTAGGGTAATGTTCAAGGGGGTAGTGTTAGGTTTTTTTAAGGGGGGATTGGGTGGGTTTTAGAGTAGGGTTGGGTGTGTGGGTGGTGGGTTTTAATGTTGGGGGGGTATTGTATTTTTTTTACAGGTGAAAGAGCTGATTACTTTGGGGCAATGCCCCGCAAAAGGCCCGTTTAAGGGCTATTTGTAATTTAGTATAGGGTAGGGAATTTTATTATTTTGGGAGGCTTTTTTTATTTTGTTAGGGGGATTAGATTAGGTGTAATTAGTTTAAAATTCTTGTAATTCTTTTTTTTTTTTTGTAATTTAGTGTTGTTTTTTTTCTGTAATTTATTTTATTTTATTTAATTGTAATTAATTGTAGGTAGTTTAGGTAATTAGTTTAATTATAGTGTAGTGTTAGGTGTAATTGTAACTTAGGTTAGGGTTTATTTTACAGGTAATTTTGTACTTATTTTAGCTAGGTAGTTATTAAATAGTTAATAACTATTTAATAACTATTGTAAATAGTTAAAATAAATACAAAGTTGCCTGTAAAATAAATATAAATCCTAAGCTAGCTACAATGTAACTATTAGTTATATTGTAGCTAGCTTAGGGTTTATTTTATCAGTAAGTATTTAGTTTTAAATTGGATTAATTTATTTATTTATGTTACATTTATTTAGTTTAATTTAAATTATATTTAAGTTAGGGGGGGTTAGACTTAGGGTTAGACTTAGGTTTAGGGGTTAATAAATTTAATATAGTAGCGGCGACGTTGGGGTCGGAAGATTAGGGGTTAATAAATTCAATATAGTTGCGGCGACGTTGGGGGGGCAGATTAGGGGTTAATAAATATAATGTAGGTGTCGGCGATTTTGGGGGCAATAGATTAGGGGTTCATAAGTATAATGTAGGTGGCGGCGGTGTCTGGAACGGCAGATTAGGGGTTAATAATATAATGTAGGTGTCAGCGATGTCGGGGGCGGCAGATTAGGGGTTAATAAGTGTAAGATTAGGGGTGTTTAGACTCGGGGTTCATGTTAGGGTGTTAGGTGCAGACATAACTTTTATTTCTCCATAGGAAACAATGGGGCTGCGTTAGGAGCTGAACGCTGCTTTTTTACAGGTGTTAGTTTTTTTTTTTCAGCCAGCTCAGCTTCATTGTTTCTTATGGGTTTTGCCAGCTTACCGCTACCGCAAGCAACGCTGGTATTGAGGTGAGATGTGGATCTAAATTTTGCTCAACGCTCACTTTTCTGAGGCTAACGTCGGCTTGCAGAAAACTTGTAATACCAGCGTTGGCATAAGTGAACAGTAGGAAAAAAAGGACGTTAGCACCGCACAGTCTTACCGTCAAAAACTCGTAATCTGGCCGAATGTGATCAAAACTTAATGAATGTTAAGTTGTGAAAAAACTATACAAAATTATTGTAGATAATAGATAGTCAACCTTAAATAAATGAACATTGAGTGTTTATGTGTTCATTGCTTGAAATAATTCCAAGTATTGGTGATTATGTTACTTAATCTCTATCAGACGTGTTGTAATTGTGACTTTATAAATTCAATATGAATCAAACATGAAAAAGATATGTCTTTTTGTTTTGTGCTATTCTTAACGAATAATATGTTTGTTTATTAATTTTGTAATCATTCTGTGTTTAGAGGTATTTTTACTATAGGGGAGTAATTTAGTCTCCCATTACATTATATATTATTCCTTGTTCTATTTCTAATATCTTATAGGAATGAGTAATAGTTGTTCTGCTCATTTAGGCCCTGAGGCTGCACTGTGTTTAATATATAAATTCAGCGAGTCTCTGCTTTTAATAATGTCTGTTCTATGTCTCCTCCTCGAATTCCCAAGGATATTCTCTGTAGACCGAAACATTTTAGGTCAGATTTCCTCGACTGGTGGTGATGCAAAAAAATGATTTGCCACACTCAACAATCTCTTGCCATCTGCCAGATCTTTAGTGGCTGATTTGATATTTTTGAAATGTTCCAGTATTCAGTTTTCTAGAGGTCATTCCTACATAGATGAGGTTACATTTACAGGTGATACCGTATATTACTCCTTCTGTATTGCAGTCTATGTGGTTATGAATGTAATGTACATGGCCAAATCTATCTTTGATGGCTTTTATTTTTTCCACATTGTTGCAAATGGAGCAAGATCTGCAGGTAAAATTGCCCGGTGTGAGCTTAAGTGTTCTTTTTTGTTATCATAGTGACTACATATAATCAGCTCCTTCAAATTCCTAGTTCTTCTAAAACCCAATTAGATTTTCCTTTTATGATTTCTTTGAAAATAGGGTCTGCTTTAAGAATATGCAAATGTTTGTTTCTAAAACTTCATCTACTTGTGAATTATACGTTAGGATTAGTCTAGTCTTATCATCTTTACGGTTCAGCAGTGTTACTCTCAGTAGTTAATGCCCGTCTCTGGGCTTTTTTTTAGGGATCTCTTGTATCCTCTATGCAGTAATCTTTATTCCAGTTCTTTAGCTCGTATTTTGTACATTTCCAAGTTTGTGCAGTTTCTCCTTATCCATAGGAATTCTCACATAGGGAGAGTTTTGACGGTTGAGGGGAGTAAGCACTCAAATGGTGTAAAATAGTATTTGTGGTTGTTTCCTTTCTACAGAGATCAGTGTGGATCTCCCCATTTGTTTTTTTGATGATTTTTAAGTCTAGGAATGTCACCTCTGTATTATCAATTTGCCAGGTAAGTTTAATATTTAGATTATTGTTGCTTAAATCATTCAGAAATTCCTCTAACAGGTTAGGGGGCCCCTCCCACATGAAGATGTCATCTATGTACCAGAGCCAAATGGGAATGTGATTTGTATCCTTGTTTTTCTCATCTGTAAATATCAGATATTGCTTCCAAAAGCCCAGGAACAGATTCACATATGTGGGAGGACATGCCGTCCCCATCGCAAAAAACAAAGAAGACTAGACTAATCCTAACGTATAATTCACAAGTAGATGAAGTCCTAGAAATAATCAACAAGCTTCTGCACATTCTTAAAGCATACTCTGCATTCAATTAAATCATTGGAGGAAAAATCCAAGTGGGTTACAGAGAGACTAGGAATTTGAAGGAACTGATTAGTTGTAGTCACTATGATAAAAAAAACACTTAAGCTCACACCGGCAATTTTACCTGCAGATCTTGCTCCATTTGCAACAATGTGGAAAAAATAAAATCCATCAAAGATAGATTTGGCCATGTACATTACATTTGTGACCACATAGACTGCAATACAGAATGAGTAATATACGGTATCACCTGTAAATGTAACCTCATCTATGTAGGAATGACCTCTAGAAAACTGAAGGTCAGAATACTGGAACATTTAAAAAATATCAAATCAGACACTAAAGATCTGGCAGGTAACAAGAGATTGTTGAGTGTGGCAAATCATTTTTTGTATCACCACCAGTCAAGGAAATCTGTCCTAAGATATTCCGGTCTACAGAGAATATCCTTGTGAATTCGAGGAGGAGACATGGAACAGACATTAAAGCAGAGACTCACTGGATTTATCTATTAAACACAGTGCAGCCTCAGGGCCTAAATGAGCAGAACAACTATTACTCATTCCTATAAGACATTTGAAATAGAACAAGGAATAATATATAATGTAATGGGAAACTAAATTACTCCCCTATAGTAAAAATACGTCTAAACACAGAATGATTACAAAGTTAGTAAACAAACATATTATTCAGTTAAGAATAGCACAAAACAAAAAGACATATCTTTTTCATGTTTGATTCATATTGAATTAATAAAGTCACAATTACAACACGTCTGATAGAGACTAAGTAACATAATCACCAATACTTGGAATTATTTCAAGCAATGAACACATAAACACTCAATGTTCACTTATTTAATGTTGATTATCTATTATCTACAATAATTTTGTATAGTTTTTTTTTTGCAACTTAACATTGTTTTTGTACTGTGCACTAGCACTTGATTGCTAATTTGCTATGATAATAGCATCTCGTATGCTGTAGGTTTATACTGTGCAGCACTAACCACACTGAATCAAATAATAAATTATTATAAAATGAATATTGCTGCTATATTACAAATATCAGATCAAAGAGAAATCATTATGAAAATATTAATAAATTATTCTGCTTTACCCCAAAAATGTATGGTTGTAACCACCAAAAACATATGTTTGAAACCATCTGTTTAAAAAAGGTTTGTTTGTAATCCTCTACTCAAAAGATATATCTGTAACCACCAACTCTAATCAAACAAAACAAACATTTACCCAAATAAATAATCATATAACAGAATATTTCTCCTTGAAATTTCCATTCTAATATTAAGGGATAAATTCAAGATCACTTCATAATACAAGCAATCAATTTGGCCATCCGAGAAAACATCAGCTTGCCTGAGATTCCCAATGGATTAGCCATGATGACATAATAATAGGATGCGTAATGTAATGTAGGAAAGGTATATAAAGCCGTGGAAGGTGCGGCGCCTCCACTTTTGAAAAAGCCGCAAGGCGAAACATGTTAAGGGGGGAATTTGCACAGGGTTTATGTGTATGCTGTCTTTTAACTTAGTAAGCTATTAGCTTAAAAATGTAATATTCAAACCACATGTGAAGTCAATAGATTAACGGAGTTGATATTCAATCTGGGCGCAGTTTTATGTATATAACGGCTACATAATGCTGAGACTAACAGCAGTGGCCATACTCACTTAACAGCTGCTTCTCAGTGTATCAACATGCTACAGTTGTAACTATTTTGTAGAGAGCAGTCATTTATGGGAAGTTAGAAACAGTGTTCCTGTGTAAAATTGTATTATCGGTAATTACAGAAAAGTTGATACTTTGATATTTATTGGATACTTGGATACTGTTTATAACTGATATTGGCTGCACACTTATGCACAAACAATTAGATCAAATGCTCCACAGTATAAATAATGGAAGTTGAGTCCGTTGTGCGTAATGGCCTGTGATTTAGCACACTTAGATTAATAAATTATGTGTAAATAACATTTATAAACACACAGGAATACTAGACCTGTGATACTGACACAATATTTGTCTCATAATTTGCATACTACTCAGAGTCATTACTTTTGACATTTATTAGGTTGTAAAGTCTTATTGTGATGCAGACATTAGGTTAATTCCACTGTGACAGATCATCCTACTGTCATGTTTTCTTACTATATTTTGTACTAATCCAAGTGGTTGAATTGTAATCACTGGGGAATTATTTCACCATCATTTCCAAGGACTATCTGTGCTTATTACAATAGCCATCCCATTAGTAACGAATAGACTTCACATAGCCTAGATTATGAGTTTTGAGCGCTATAAGGAAATTAACAAAAGTGGTGTTATTTAATCCCCTATAGCGCAGCCATTATAAATTTTAAAAAACCAGGCTTGTGCGGGCGATATGGGGGTTTTAAGCTCCATACCGCACCAAAAACAAGCGCTGATTTGACGTGCTCGTGCGCGCTTTCCCCATAGACATCAATGGGGGAAGCAGATCAGAAAAAAACCTGCGATCGCAGAAAGTAAAGCTCCGTAATGTAGCCCCATTGATGTCTAAGGGGAAAAAGAAAATACGGTTAAACCTAACACCCTAACATAAACCCCATGTCTAAACACCCCTAATCTGCTGTCCCTGACATCACCGACGCCTGCCTACAGTTATTAACCCCTAATCTGCTGCTCCCGATATCGCCGCCACCTAAATAAAGGTATCAACCCCTAATCTGCCGCTCCCGATTTCACCCCCACTATACTAAAGTTATTAACCCCTATTCCGCCGTACCCCAACATCTCCCACACTATAATAAATATATTAACCCCTATTCCACCGCTCCTCGACATCGCCACAACTAAATAAAGCTATTAACCACTAAACCTCTGGCCTCCCACATCACTACCACTAAACAAACCTATTAACCCCTAAACCCGCCATCCCCCCACATCGCAAAAACCAAAATTAAACTATTAACCCCTAACGTAACCCTAACTCAACCCTAACTTTAACAAAATTAAAATATAGCTGAATTAAACTTACAATTATTAACTAAATAATACCTATTTAAAACTAAATACCTGTGAAATAAAACCTAAGCTAGCTACAATATAACTAATAGTTATATTGTAGCTAGCTTAGGTTTTATTTTTATTTCACAGGTAAGTTTGTATTTATTTTAACTAAGTAGACTAGTTAGTAAATAGTTATTAACTATTTAATAACTGCCTAGTTAAAATAAATACAAAATTACCTGTCAAATTAAACCTTAACTACCTTACACTAAAACCTAAAATTACAAAAAATAAAAAACCCTACCATTACAAAAAAAACAAGCAAAATTATACATAAAAAAAAATATTCCTATTCTAATACCCTTTAAAAAAAAAAACTCACCCCAAAATAAAAAAGCCTAATCTAAAATAAACTACCAAGGGCCCTTAAAAGGGCCTTTTGGGAGCCCTTAAAAGGACCTTTTGTAGGGCATTGCACTAAGTTAAACAGCTCTTTTGCTACAAAAAAACCAAACACCCCCTAACAGTATACAAACCCCTACCCCCCAGCGCTACGGAATTTGGCGGCGCTATACAAATAAATGATAAATAAATTATAATAACTACCAAGGCCCATTAAAAAGGCCTTTTGTAGAGCATTGCCCTAAAGATCATAGCTCTTTACCTACAAAAGAAAAACAAACACCCCCTAAAAAAATACATTACACAAAATAACAAACAAATTATCAAAAATAATAAAAATTATTCCTATGATGTTCAAATCAGCCAATAGGATTTAAGCAGCTCTCATTCTATTGGCTGATTCATCATCCAATAGAATTAGAGCTGCTTAAATCCTATTGGCTGATTTGAACAGCCAATAGGATTTTAGCAGCTCTAATTCCTATTGGTTGATTCCAATTTTTCAGCCAATAGGAATGCAAGGGACGCCATCTTGGATCGCATACCTTGCATTGAAAATTTAGTATACGGTGGCGACCTGTATGAAGAGGATGCTTAGGTGTAATTCTTTTTTATTTTTGATAATTGCGTTTGTTATTTTCTGTAATTTAGTGTTTGTTATTTTTTGTAATTTTTTTGTAATTAGATACTTTGTAATTTTTAGAGTAGTGTTAGGATTTTTTTAATGTGTAGTTTAGTTTATTTAATTGGTAGTTAGTTTAATAATTATATTACTTTAATTGTTAGTTTAAACTTAGTTTTTTAATTTGACAGGTATGTTTAAATTTAATTTAAGATAGGTAAATTGTAATTTTAATATAACGTTAGGGGGGCGTTCGGTTTAGGGGTTACTAGTTTAGTTTATTGCGATGTGGGGAGCTTTTCGGATTAGGGGTTAATAGTTTAATTTATTATATTTCATTGTGGGGGCTTTTGGTTTAGGGGTTAATAGGTTTATTATAGTAGCGGCGGTGTAGGGCTTAATAACTTTAGTATATAGGGGGCGATGTGGCGGATGGCAGATTAGGGGTTAATAATATTTAAATAGTGTTTGTGATGTGGGAGGGTGGTGGTTTAGGAGTTAATAACTTTAGTATAGTGGTGACGATGTCGGGGAGCAGCAAAATAGGGGTTCATAAATTTTCTTAGTGGTGGCGATGTCAGGAGCGGCAGATTAGGGGTTAATAAATTTATTATAGTATTTGTGATGCGGGAGGGCCTCGGATTAGGGGTTACTAGGTAGTTTATGGGTGTTTAGTGTACTTTGTAGCAGTTTAGTTATGAGTTTTATGTTACAGATTTGTAGCGTAAAACTCATAACATATTCCTCATTACAGCCTGTTACTCCCTTTAGGTGCCATTTTTTAACAATGAATTGTAGGTTTAAATTGCCCTCCTGTCTAAATGATTCCTTATACCATTTTTTTATAGAGAAATTTTCCATCTTACATAGTTCCAGATTATGAGTAAGTAAAGGCCAGACCTAGTCTTTGTTTTGAGTTTGGCCTTTACTTCGCTTTTTAGCCTGACCACAAAACTCATAATACCAGCGCTATGGGAATCCCATGAAAAAAATTCATTTTTACGAGTGCGGTACTGACGTTGCGTTATAGGCTAAAAGGCTTGCGGTACAATTATACCGACAAGACTGGCTGCGGTGCTGTTTTAACACTGAAAATACCATATTTTCAGTGTTAAAAGATGAACGCACAAACTTGTAATCTAGCTTTAAGTGAGGGAATTATTGATTTGTGTATATGCTTACCTGCTGCAATTGTTTTTAAGTTCTTTTGTAACTCATTTTAATAAAATTCAATAAAGTTTGAAATTGTAATTATCCTTACACGTACTTAACCTCCACCTAAGAGGGAAGAGTGCTCACTATAGTATCCTGTCCAGCTTCTTTGCTGGAATTGTATATAATTTATATGTTTTGATACTCAGCACCTTTAAACACAAGCTACAAGCATATTTCAAGTCACAATAAACACTACAACCTATATAGTGTTCCCTCTGTAAAAATCTTGGAAATCACTCTTGGAAGAAGAACCAGAGGAAGAAACAGATAAGCAAGCTGAAATGACCAAGGAACTGCTAGAGCGACCACTAATTCTGCCTGAGGATCCATGAACCTCGCAAAGTACCTAGGAAGTTTGTTGTTAAAAGAAGCCATCAGATCTATCTCTGGGAGACCCCAAATATCCATAATCTGATTGAACACATCCTGGTGAAGAGACCACTCCCTTAGTTGTAGAGATTGATGACTGATAAAAACACTGCCCCCCCCCAGTTATTCACTCCTGAAATATGAATCAAAGATAATAGACAGGAATTGGTCTCTGCCAATGAGATAAATCAAGACACCTCCATCATTGCTAGGGAACTGTGTGTTCCACTCTGATGGTTGACATAAGCTACTGGTGTGACATTGTCTGCCTGGAAACAGAGATTAGACTATCTTCAACAAAGGCAAAGCTTGAAGATCCCTGACAATTACACAGAGTTCTAAAACATTTATTAGTAACCACGCCTCCCAAGGATTCCAAATTCCCTGTTTTCTCAGAGACCAACAAACAGCTCCCCAACTTCAGAGACTTATATCTGTAGTGATCACAGTCCGGGTAGAATGAGCAAAAGAAGCTCCCTGAATAATAAAATGGTGAACCAGCCACCAAATTAGAGACTGACTTGTACTGGGTTCTAAATATATCTTTTTGAGACAGCTGAGTATAATCTCTGCACCATTGACCCAGCATAGAAAGCTGAAGAGGTATCATGTGAAAATTTACAAACGGAATTGCATTTGAAGCTGCAATCATGGGACATAGGATCTACACATACAGGGAGTGCAGAATTATTAGGCAAGTTGTATTTTTGAGGATTAATTTTATTATTGAACAACAACCATGTTCTCAATGAACCCAAAAAACTAATTAATATCAAAGCTGAATAGTTTTGGAAGTAGTTTTTAGTTTGTTTTTAGTTATAGCTATTTTAGGGGGATATCTGTGTGTGCAGGTGACTATTACTGTGCATAATTATTAGGCAACTTAACAAAAAACAAATATATACCCATTTCAATTATTTATTTTTACCAGTGAAACCAATATAACATCTCAACATTCACAAATATACATTTCTGACATTCAAAAACAAAACAAAAACAAATCAGTGACCAATATAGCCACCTTTCTTTGCAAGGACACTCAAAAGCCTGCCATCCATGGATTCTGTCAGTGTTTTGATCTGTTCACCATCAACATTGCATGCAGCAGCAACCACAGCCTCCCAGACACTGTTCAGAGAGGTGTACTGTTTTCCCTCCTTGTAAATCTCACATTTGATGATGGACCACAGGTTCTCAATGGGGTTCAGATCAGGTGAACAAGGAGGCCATGTCATTAGATTTTCTTCTTTTATACCCTTTCTTGCCAGCCACGCTGTGGAGTACTTGGACGCGTGTGATGGAGCATTGTCCTGCATGAAAATCATGTTTTTCTTGAAGGATGCAGACTTCTTCCTGTACCACTGCTTAAAGAAGGTGTCTTCCAGAAACTGGCAGTAGGACTGGGAGTTGAGCTTGACTCCATCCTCAACCCGAAAAGGCCCCACAAGCTCATCTTTGATGATACCAGCCCAAACCAGTACTCCACCTCCACCTTGCTGGCGTCTGAGTCGGACTGGAGCTCTCTGCCCTTTACCAATCCAGCCACGGGCCCATCCATCTGGCCCATCAAGACTCACTCTCATTTCATCAGTCCATAAAACCTTAGAAAAATCAGTCTTGAGATATTTCTTGGCCCAGTCTTGACGTTTCAGCTTGTGTGTCTTGTTCAGTGGTGGTCATCTTTCAGCCTTTCTTACCTTGGCCATGTCTCTGAGTATTGCACACCTTGTGCTTTTGGGCACTCCAGTGATGTTGCAGCTCTGAAATATGGCCAAACTGGTGGCAAGTGGCATCTTGGCAGCTGCACGCTTGACTTTTCTCAGTTCATGGGCAGTTATTTTGCGCCTTGGTTTTTCCACACGCTTCTTGCGACCCTGTTGACTATTTTGAATGAAACGCTTGATTGTTCGATGATCACGCTTCAGAAGCTTTGCAATTTTAAGAGTGCTGCATCCCTCTGCAAGATATCTCACTATTTTTTACTTTTCTGAACCTGTCAAGTCCTTCTTTTGACCCATTTTGCCAAAGGAAAGGAAGTTGCCTAATAATTTTGCACACCTGATATAGGGTGTTGATGTCATTAGTCCACACCCCTTCTCATTACAGAGATGCACATCACCTAATATGCTTAATTGGTAGTAGGCTTTCGAGCCTATACAGCTTGGAGTAAGACAACATGCATAAAGAGGATGATGTGGTCAAAATACTCATTTGCCTAATAATTCTGCACTCCCTGTAAAGAGCAACCAAGGTAAAGGAGAGAGACTAATATTTCAACCAAACTGAAACCAATTTTAACCTTCTCTGCTCTGTTATAGAAAGACTCATGGGGTTTTAAAACCCCAAAAAGTTATTTTTGTTTGAGTAACTTTTTGGAAAATTGATCCTCCAATCATGCTGTTGATGAAAAAACAAGAGTTGGTTGGTGTGAAATTCTGCTAAAGGAAAAGATGGAGCTTGAACCAAGATGTTATCCAGGTATGGAAACAATGCAATACAGTGAGACCTGATCACAGACAAAAGGGCACCCAGAACCGTTGTGGATAGTCCTAGAGCTGTAGCCAGACCAAATGGTAGAGCAACAAAGTGAAAATGCCTGTCCAGAAAGGCAAACCTCAGAAACTTGAAATGTTGTTTGTGAATTAGAACATGAAGGCAAGCATCCTTTAAATCTATTGTGGACATAAACTGACCTTGCTGAAAAGAAAGGAAGAATAGTCCAAATTGTGGCAAGTGTGCTAATTATAAGTACTTTATTTTTTTCTTTACCAAGAATAGTCCAAATAGTTTCTATTTTGAAAGATGGAACCTTTACAAACTTGTTCAGAGCTTTCAGATCTAGAACGGGTCTGAAATTACCCTCCTCCTTTGGTACAATGAAGAGATTTGAATAAAATCCCATTCCCTGTTTCTGCAAAGGAACTGGAACAATCACTCCCATAGTTCCCAGATCTGAGCTAGACTGAAGAAGAAAATAAAAAACGAGCTTTTACAGGATTCCTTGGAACATTGGACAAAAACTTCCTCTGGGAGGCCTTCTTCTGAATCCTATTTGATATCCCTTAAAAACTATATTCAGAACCTAGGGAACAGACTGAAACCAAGCCTCCTGAAAGAGGTTTAATCTGCCCCCTACCAGAACTTCTGGATCGGGGTTGCACCTTTATGAAGACTTGGTAATAGGGATAGATTTCTTACCCTGCTTTGACTTGTTCCAGTTAGCCTTAGGTCTTCAGACTGAACCAAAGGAGCCTAGCTTCTGAGCAGAGGAGTCAACCTTTTGTTTCTTATTCTGAGGAAAGGAAAGAAGATAATTAGAAGCTTTTGATTTCCCTCTAGACTTTTTGTCTAGACTTTTGACTTTTTGAGGAAGAAAAGCCCCTTTACCTCCAGTAACAGTATACATTATATAATCTAACTCAGAACCAAACATCTTCTTTCCCTGAAAGGAAAAATATAATAATCTGGATTTTGACATCATATCAGAAGACTAGGATTTAAGCCATATGACTCTCCTGGCAAGAACTGCCAAATACATGCTTTTAACATTAATCTTCATAATATCAAATACAGCATCACAAATTAAAGAATTGGCACTCTTGAGTAAACCCAAAATATTTGTACATACAGAATCATCAGAATACTGTTATAAAAGACTAGACAACCAGTAAGTAGAAGCAGCAGCCACGTCTGCAATAGAAATAGCTGGCCTGACCAAAAACCCTGCTTGTAAAAAGGCCTCTCTATGAAAATACTCTAATTTTCTATCTTAATTGTCTTTATAAGAAGTACTGTCTTCCAAATAATTAGAGTGGAAATGGCCCAATCAACCTTGGGAACTGTTTCCCACAAACCAATATCAGCAGGTAAATGATATAACTTTTTAAACTTTGCAGAAGGAGTAAATGCATTTCCTGGCTAAGACCATTAACTAGAAATCCTGTCAGAGACAGCATCAGGAATAGAAACAATAACTCAGGGAGATTAACAAGTTTTAAAAACTAAATATAAATGATTACAAGGGTTATCAGAATTGTTAGAATCTTTAACCCCTAAAGTAATTAAGACTAAAAAAGAGGAAATATCAGTTTCAACATCAGTTAAAGATTCCTCATCACCAGAGGAAACTTCACCATCTGAAGACATAACAGTATCCCTTGGATCAGGGAACATAACTTGTAGAAGGTCAAATTTGACCTTTTATGCTTGTTAGAGCACAGTCCTTAGGAAGATTCAGCACCAATGTAATGTGGGTGTGCATGCCAAAAGGTTACTGCATACCTTTAACCCCTTAGTGGCCAGACCATTTTTACATTTTCTTACCGTTAAAGGGACATTAAACCCAATTTTTTTCTTTCATGATTCAGATAGAGAATACCATTTTAAACAACTTTCTAATTTACTTCTGTTATCTAATTTGCTTCATTCTCTTGATAGCCCTTTCTGAAAAGCATATCTAGATAGGCTCAGTAGCTTCTGATTGGTGGCTGCACATATTTGCCTCATGTGATTGGCTCACCCATGTGCATTGCTATTTCTTTAACAAAGGATATCTAAAGAATTAAGCAAATTAGATAATAGAAGTAAATTGGATTGTTGTTTAAAATTGTATTTAAAGTGAAACCTCAGCGCCTAATGGTAACCTCTAAGCCTAGGAAGGGGGACTCCTAGCAAAGTGCCCAATATTGGAGATAGAAAAAGAAAAGAAAAATCCCAGGCGCCTACCCTAAGGAGGCTAGGTTTGAGTAAAATTTGGATGGAGAGATAAATTGGTCAAAAATGTATTTTAATAATAGATTAGATTATTAAAAACATGAATAAATACAACGAATTAAAACAGATTTAAACACATTAAATACAAAAACTTCATGGATCCATGATAAATTACATAAATTGCATATAAAAAACTATATAAAAAAGGTTAAAAATCAAGAATAAGTAATGGATAAAATCTTAGGTAAATCTTAGGTAGTTATGCGCGGTTTAGCATCAAGATGTTCCACATATAAAACCCAAAAAACAACAATTGCAAACAATCCTAATGAAACATTTCAAGGTGAAGCGGTGTCAAAATCAGGTAAAACAGTAATAAACTTATAGTGGAAAATCCAAAAAAAAGGAAGAAAAAATGTGGATAATAACTTTTCAATGTGGGGATGAAAGAAGTCTCTAGTCCTATAAAAAATATATTCCAGTGTCTGAGGATCTCAAAAGGTCGGTGATAAAATGACAAAACTTGTGCAAATGCTGCAAATAAAAGTGTGGGAATTTCACAAAAAAGACAGAGATTAGTGTTGCAGCGGTACAAAAAAAAAATGTTAAAAGATTGTTGAAAAAAGTCCGTTAGAAAAAATAAGTGGAAAAAATATAGATGGAAGAAATTCTGGTGATAGTACTCCTAATACTCTTCAAACGTGTGTAACTTCAAAATCGGTCTCCAAATCAGATGTAAAAAATATATAAAAATACTTAAAAATAAAACAAAAATAAAACAAAACAAAACAAAAACACACGAACAATAACCTGTGGGAAAACAGAAAACACAATATAGTGTAGATGGTCCTAGAATTGTAGCAAATAATAGAATAAGGCTTACCAGTGCTGGTCAACGCGTTTCGGCCTGTGTAAGGCCTTTATCAAGACTCTGTTGTTCGTGTGTTTTTGTTTTATTTTTAAGTATTTTTATATATTTTTTACATCTGATTTGGAGACCGATTTTGAAGTTACACACGTTTGAAGAGTATTAGGAGTACTATCACCAGAATTTCTTCCATCTATATTTTTTCCACTTATTTTTTCTAACAGACTTTTTTCAACAATCTTTTAACATTTTTTTTGTACCGCTGCAACACTAATCTCTGTCTTTTTTGTGAAATTCCCACACTCTTATTTGCAGCATTTGCACAAGTTTTGTCATTTTATCACCGACCTTTTGAGATCCTCAGACACTGGAATATATTTTTTATAGGACTAGAGACTTCTTTCATCCCCACATTGAAAAGTTATTATCCACATTTTTTCTTCCTTTTTTTTGGATTTTCCACTATAAGTTTATTACTGTTTTACCTGATTTTGACACCGCTTCACCTTGAAATGTTTCATTAGGATTGTTTGCAATTGTTGTTTTTTGGGTTTTATATGTGGAACATCTTGATGCTAAACCGCGCATAACTACCTAAGATTTACCTAAGATTTTATCCATTACTTATTCTTGATTTTTAACCTTTTTTATATAGTTTTTTATATGCAATTTATGTAATTTATCATGGATCCATGAAGTTTTTGTATTTAATGTGTTTAAATCTGTTTTAATTCGTTGTATTTATTCATGTTTTTAATAATCTAATCTATTATTAAAATACATTTTTGACCAATTTATCTCTCCATCCAAATTTTACTCAAACCTAGCCTCCTTAGGGTAGGCGCCTGGGATTTTTCTTTTCTTTTCGTTTAAAATTGTATTCTCTATCTGAATCATGAAAGAAAAAAAAATGGGTTTAATATCCCTTTAAGGACCAGGGCTATTTTTTACATTTCTGCAGTGTTTGTGTTTAGCTGTAATTTTCCTCTTACTCGTTTACTGTACCCACACATATTATATACAGTTTTCTCGCCATTAAATGGGCTTTCTAAAGATACCATTATTTTCATCATATAATATAATTTACTATAAAAAATTGTATAAAATATGATGAAAAAATTGAAAAAACCCCACACTTTTTCTAATTTTGACCCCCAAACTCGGTTACACATCTATAACCACCAAAAAACACCCATGGTAAATAGTTTCTAAATTTTGTCTTGAGTTTAAAAATATCCAATGTTTACATGTTCTTTGGGTTTTTTTTGCAAATTATAGGGCAATAAGTACAAGTAGCACTGTGCTATTTCCAAACCATTTCTTTTTTCAAAATTAGCGATAGTTACATTGTAACACTGATATCTGCCAGGAATCCCTGAATAACCCTTCACATGTATATATATTTCTTTTTTAGTAGACAACCCAAAGTATTGATCTAGGCCCATTTTGGTATATTTAATGCCACCATTTCACCGCCAAATAAAAAAAAATTGATAACTTTTTCACAAACGTTTGGTTTCTCACTGAAAATATTTACAAACAGCTTGTGCAATTATGGCACAAATGGTTGTAAATGCTTCTCTGGTATCCCCTTTGCTCAGAAACAGACGTTTATGGCTTTGGCATTACTTTTTGGTAATTAGAAGGCCGCTAAATGCAGCTACGCACCACACGTGTATTATGCCAAGCAGTGAAGGGGTTAATTAGGTAGCTTGTATGATTAATTTTAGCCCCCTGATCCCTCCCTGACCCCTCTCAAACAGCTCTCTTCGCTCCCCCACCTCACAATTGTCACCACCATCTTAAATACTGGCAGAAAGTCTGCCAGTACTAAAATAAGGCTTTTTTTCATATTTATTCTGCAGTGATGGATCCCCCCTTATCCCCCAACCTCCCTGATCCCCCCCAAACAGCTTTTTAACCCTCCCCCCTCTACCGGTTTGCCGCTATCTTGGGTACTGGCAGCGGTCTGTCAGTACCCAGTTTGCTGAATATTTTTTTTATATAAAAAAAACTTTCTGTAGTGTAGTTTCCCCCTCTCTATACCCTCCCCCTCCTAGATGCCTTTCCCAACATTTGTTCCTGCCTCCCCCGTATCACTCCCACACCACCAACGATCGGCATAATCGCTGGCCGAAGTAGAGAGGGCCACAGAGTGGCTCTTTCTGCATCGGTGGTTAAAAAAGGGTATTGCAAGATGCCTCAATATCAAAGCATCACTGCAATACCCTGAAAGTGGCTGGAAGCGATCACAATCGCTTCCAGTGCTTGAAAACACTGAAGACATGCAGGGTACGTCCTTGGTCATTAACAACCGTTTTTTGTAGGACGTACCCTGCACGTCCTTGGTCATTAAGGGGTTAAAGTATAGATGAAAAATCCAAAGAAGGCAGCACCACCATAAATTCAATAATAAACTTTTTATTCGATCTTACAGGAGCAGGTATAACAAAACAAGATGACGTTTCGGGTTACATACCCTTAGTCATGTATCAAACAAAATGTGCACTCAATCACCTTAAATACCTTTACACAGGTATATAACTCATCGTGACATCATCACTGAAAAAATGACTGAACAAATACTCTCAGGAAAAATCTCCCCCTATTGGTATTTTTTAACATTACATCCTATACACTTAAATACAGATATGAAAAGAAAAATATAGAAAAATTACTCATTACAAAATTAAATTTAGATCATAATTTCTATTGATCCCTTTAGGGCTTAATGCATCAAGCTTGTGAATCCAAAGTATTTCCTTCCTTTTTAAAAAAGTTCCCTATTACCTCCCCTTCTTGGAATGGGGACCCAATCTATTTTTTAAACCCTTAGTTGTGAAATGGAATGACCTGCCTCCAAAAAATGGCATGTCGCAGGTGCATCTTGGTCCTTCCTTCTAATGCTAGATTTGTGTTGTACAATTCTATCACGTACCCTTTGTGTCGTCTCTCTGACATAAATCATGCCACATGGGCATTTAATGAGATACACATTCTTGTTAGAGCAGCCAGCGCCTCAGAAACTGCAGCCTTGATAAAAATGTTTTTTTAAGTTGAAGGTGCATTAATAAAGAAACAGCATTAGGTTAGTCTGATTCGCATTAAGAATTCTAAACATGAGTCATATATGAGCTGGAGAAGGCATCTAAGCTTTTTTACAATAAGCACACCTAATAGTGGTAGAACGGTGCTCAGGGGACTCCGTTTCTTGGATAGATTTAGGGACAAAATCAGACTGCTCCATTATAGCATATGACAAAGCAATGCAATAAAAACTATAAACCCCTTAAAAAGCTCTTGAGGAATCCCTTACCCGAACTGCAAAAAAAAGCAGGAGACATTAACATAACATCCGAAGGGCAGATAAAGCTCATCAAAGAGAATTAACGTGTGCAAAAAAAAACTAAGAGCTATAAGGAATTTAGCGAGCAAAAAACCTGATGTGTGCATAGCAGATGATGAACATGCGCTAATCCGACGTACGTATACCTTCGGATGCACAAAAGAACCATAGAAAGACTAAATGGATGTACGCTAACTCAGCAAGCATTAACCTGACGTGCGCAACCATGACACGTGCAAACCAACAAACTGACGCATGAAATTCAAACTAAGCGTGCACAAAAAAGCAAGGGAATAGTGAAAATGATTCTGTCCCAGGGCCTAATATATACGTAGATTTAAAAGTATATATATAAAATAAAAAAGTGCCCATATCGTAGCAACAGAGTGTCTAAAAATGTTTAATAAATGTTACTTACCAATAGACACTCTACCATTAACAAATAAGCAACAGATGGCAAAACCAGTACTGAATCATATCAGCAGTGGTTATGGAATAGGAGTAAATTGTAGATCCATAAAGGGAGGCAAAAGACAAGTCCCTGCGACCAATTATAGAAGGTTTATGAAACCTTTCATATGAGGCGAGAAATAAAATGTATTCTTTTACCTGATACCGAGGAGGCAAAGACACCCCAAACAGAGCATTCAATTATCCCTCCTACTTCCTCTACCTTCCCAGTAGTTCAAACCAAGGAAAGGAAAAAGTAAGAGAAATAAAAAAGGGGTAGAGTGGTGCTAACTAGACTGCTGCCAACAAAAATTTCAGGGTTCGTGGACTCTCACTACCAAGAAAAAAAGAATGGTAAGAATACATTTTATTTTATTTTTGTAATGGTAGTGAGAGTCCACAAAATCCTATTCTTATATATGGAAATCTATACCCAAGCTGTGGAGTCCACAAAAGAATTTACGGTGGGATGAATAGGTAAGGCAGTAATCTAGATATTAGATACCTTTCTTCCAAATGATGCCTCAGCCGAGGAAAAAAACATAAAAACTGGTAAAATTTTGTAAAAGTATATAGAGAAGATCAGGTAGCAGTCTTGCAGATCTGATCAACAGAAGCTTTATTCTGGAATGCCCAAGAGGTGGACACCAAACGGGTGGAATGAGTGATCATACAAGCTGGGGGCTGCTGATATGCCTCAAAGAAAGCCATATGAATAAGACTTCTCAATCAAAAAGATAAAGAAATAGCAGTGGCCTTTTGATCCTTGCATTTGCCAGAAAAAAAATACAAACAGTATGACGAGTGATGAAAATCCTTAGTAGCATGAAGGTAGAACGTTAATGCTTGAACTACATTCAGGTTGTTTAATAACCTCTCCTTAGAAGAACCTTGATTAGGACAAAAAGATAGAACCACAATTTCCTGATTTATATTAGCAGTTGAAACCACCTTGGGTAGAAAGAAAACCTGATTTTATCCGAAGTAAAGCCTTTTCCTTGTGAAAAAACAAATAAGGTGGTTCATACTGAAGAACAGACAATTCCAAAACTCTGCGTGCAGTTGACATTTCCAACATAAATAAAACTGTCCAAGATAACCATGACTTAGCCAGACAGTCCTTCTGGCTAACATTGCGAAGCTGGTATTTTTAGCATTAATGCAAACAATTTGTATAATTGCATCGCAAATAAAAAATTTTGCTGTTTTAAGTGCTTGTATATGGTCCTGTATCTCCTCTTAGGGAGAATTAACCATTATTAACTCAAAGAGTCACACCAGAAGGTTGCAGCGTGAGCCACTCTGGCAATACTTAACTGCAGGTTGGAAGAGGAGACCTACTTGTAGAAAAACCTTTCTAAGACATCTTCAGTGTCCTGTCCATTGGATCTTTAAAGGATATACTGTCCTCCAATGGAATGGTGGGACGCTTAGCTAAGGTAGAAATAGCTCCGTCCACTTTAGGTACAGTGTTCCATAATGCTAAATGAGTGTCAAGAACAGAAAACAACTTTTAAAAATTAAGGGAAAGGGGAGAAACGGAGCTCAAGTTTCTCCCAATTCTTTGGATATGATATCAGCAACCAAAGAAGGGACAGGAAAAGCTTAAGGAGTCTTTAATTTAGGCTTAAATAGAATGTCGAATTTCTGTAACGGTTTTCCTCTACGATTTAGTTTCTATTACTCCCAAGGTTTTCAAAGCTTCCTTTAGTAAATACCTAAGATGTTCTATTTTAAATCTAAAGGTATGTTCCTCATTCTCCTTCTCAGATTCCTTAAAAGAGTCAAAGGATGAAAGTTCACCTTTCTTACTAAACAAGGACTCATCTTTGTCAGAGACCTGTAGATGTCTAAAAGCAGAAACGCCAACTGAACTGCTGGTCCTAGTATCAGAAGAACAGTGCTTAACCTTCCTCTTATGTTTACCTGAGGGTGGCATAGCGCTAGAGCCACAGACACTGCCAACGGTAATGAAGTGGCAAAATTAGGGTCAAGTAGGTTTAAATCGGCCTGTGGTATGAGTGCACTTACTGAGATTGTGGGATATGTGCAGGTGGTACTGTGGTATTTAAGTGACTAGGGCCTGCTGCGATGGGGTAAATTGAGTAGGGGAGTATAGTAGTCTGAGTTATAGGGCCCCCAGAATGAGACTGAAGAACATATGCCAGACAAGAACTGCATAGTTGTGCTGGAGGACAAAACATATTCAGTTTGCAAAGCAAGCATTGCTAGTGTCAGTAGATATTTCAGGAGTGATTTATGCCATAATTTGTTCATATTTTGTTATAATTTGCCTTTACAAATTAGTGGGTAATTTTTGGGAGGTTAATTGTGACAAGGAGGTTATTATAGAAGGAGCTGATGACCAGATTAGATTTTCCCCTGTGGAAAGGACAACATAGGAGCTGAGACACATTCTCCATGTCTCCTTAGGAAAATAAATCTCACTAATAATGTACTAGTAAGGCACCGTATAATCCTATTAGTAATAAACATTCTGACTTATCTGCCCCTCTAGAACCATGAATGCTCCATATGGAAGGGTCTCACCACCTCCTGGAGTGTCCGTTCTGTCTCCTGTAGGTGCGAATAGGCCCAATGTCAGGTGGGTGGAGTGTGCCGGAAAGGTCCTGCGGCAGGAACAAATGTAACCCTAACAACTGCCACAGGACCACATTCTCCATTCACTCCTTCATTTCCCACAAAACGCCCAAGTCATGTACGGACACAGCGTAGTCTGAGGAAATACAGCAGCACTACAACCGAAGTCTTGTTAGAGGCTAAGGGCTTCCAGTGTAATAGAACACCCTACATTGCCCCAATAAATCACAATCAATGGCCCACACTCTAGAATAAAGCACTAACCATACTAGAAAGGGCTTCATTTGAGTACAGTGTGCACAACACAGTATACTTGCACTGACACCTCATCCTCAACCAACAGCAACTAACCTGCATTAAGGGTGGAGAGGTTAAACAGAATAAATGGGGACTTGCCCATCTGCTGCTTTAGCACGAGCAACAACCACTCCAGTCCTGTCAAGAGAAAGTAAAATCAGTGTAACTAACACTGCAGGACTGTAGGGGGTACAGCGTTAGCTCACAGGGGAAGGCACGGAACATGCTTTTAATACACATGAACTGTTGAATCTAATACTCTACTAAGAGTTTTACATGGAGATGTTCAATAGACCACTGACAATCCATTGAGGGTACTGTAAAAATAAAAAAAACTTCGAGGTCGAGGAAGTAGGAGGGAAAGTTGAATGCTCTGTTTGGGGTGTCTTTGCCTCCTCCTGGTGCCCAGGTGATGAATTCCTATATGTAAGAATAGGATTTTGTGGACTCACTACCATTAGAAAGAAAAGGTATAAAAAAACCATACCCCATCCACAACCACACCCTCTGATAAGCATATGTACAGTACTCTGAGGGGAAACTGGACCTGAATATAGACTGAAAACCCCTCTCACTGAAGAATAAACATCACTTCTTCATTCTTCAACCACATCCTGCGGAGGCAAAGTAAGTATGTGTGAGGGGTTTTATAGAGCTCTTGGGGTTTGTGAATCGTTTACATTATTCTAGTGGTATAGAAAAGTAATTCCCAGGAGTAATGGATCATGGACTCTCACCACCTGTATGAAAAAAAGCTTACTTTTGTAATCTGGCCCTAAATATATTCAGACATTCAAGAACTGTAAGCATTTGATAATGTTTAGTGGGTTCTATTTGCTTTGTGGAATGTTGCAAACATGCAAAAATAGTTCTCTTATTAGCAGAGCCCACTTGACATCAGCAGCACACCAGGACACACTCGCAGTGATGTGCAGTGAGGTCAGAGGCTGGTGAGGCACTAGATATGATACGCCGGAGAAACACATGTACAGAGGGCCGCAAGTACCCCCAACAGGGCAGGTTTAAATGATAGCTGAACCAGTGCACAGGTGACATAATCAGGTGATGGGTGAGAGCAAGTTAGTAACCACTGAGTTACTGATCAGCTGATTACTTCACCTGTGCACTGATTCAGCTATAATGAAAACCTGGCCTGTTGGGGGTACTTGAGGACCATTGTTGAGAAACACTGCACTAAAGCACCAGCTCATCAGAAATGTATTGATTACCTGGAGAATAAAGCACACATACTCTGCTCACTGACACCCACACACACTATGCTCACATACACACTCACACAATTATGTGGCACAGTGCCAGTTACTAAGCAATTAGAATGATACACAATCTCTTCTCTTCTCACTACTGTATTATAAAAATATAAATAATTTACCATACAAATTTTACACAAAGGACAAGTTATCAATACTGCCAACACAGCTGCTGCAATATGGTGTTCAAGAAACGCACGTGCACAACACCACTTAGGTATGCTCTTCAACAAAGGACACCAAAGGATACCAAAAGAATGAAGTACATAATAATAAAAGTAAAATAGAAAGTTTATTTATTTATTTATTTTTGTGCAATTTCTATCTGAATGATGGAAATGTAATTATGACTTTCATGTTCCTTTCAAAAACTAATTTGATTTGCTGACATAGGGCCAGTAACAGTTGATGCTAATTCTCAAAATGTAAATAACTAGAAAAGTCTATTAGAATAGCATGGTCTACCTAAATCATGAAAGTTTAATTTTAAATGTCTCCCTTTGACTATGTGTTTAACCAGTTACTTTACAGTGGCATTATTTCTAAAAACATTTAACAACTGCAATAATTACATATATTTTTTAAATGACTCATTATCTCCTTTTATTAATATAAACTTGTAAAAAGCAGCACATATTAAAAACACAATGCAACAGCTTTCAATTGATTTGTGAATTACAAGTTAACAGCAGTCTTTAAATAAATGGAGACACAGAGAAAAATAAAAATTTATACTGCATCCTCTGACTGAACAGACATAACATATATGGAGTTTGTACCTAATTAAATCAAATAACCATGAAAAAGGGAGACTTAGCAATATGCAATGTCAAAAAACATAATTTATGTAAGAACTTACCTGATAAATTCATTTCTTTCATATTAACAAGAGTCCATGAGCTAGTGACGTATGGGATATACATTCCTACCAGGAGGGGCAAAGTTTCCCAAACCTTAAAATGCCTATAAATACACCCCTCACCACACCCACAAATCAGTTTAACGAATAGCCAAGAAGTGGGGTGATAAGAAAAAAAGTGCGAAGCATATAGAATAAGGAATTGGAATAATTGTGCATTTATACAAAAAAATCATAACCACCACAAAAAAGGGTGGGCCTCATGGACTCTTGTTAATATGAAAGAAATGAATTTATCAGGTAAGTTCTTACATAAATTATGTTTTCTTTCATGTAATTAACAAGAGTCCATGAGCTAGTGACGTATGGGATAATGACTACCCAAGATGTGGATCTTTCCACACAAGAGTCACTAGAGAGGGAGGGATAAAATAAAGACAGCCAATTCCTGCTGAAAATAATCCACACCCAAATAAAAGTTTAACAAAAAACATAAGCAGAAGATTCAAACTGAAACCGCTGCCTGAAGAACTTTTCTACCAAAAACTGCTTCAGAAGAAGAAAATACATCAAAATGGTAGAATTTAGTAAAAGTATGCAAAGAGGACCAAGTTGCTGCTTTGCAGATCTGGTCAACCGAAGCTTCATTCCTAAACGCCCAGGAAGTAGAAACTGACCTAGTAGAATGAGCTGTAATTCTTTGAGGCGGAATTTTACCCGACTCAACATAGGCAAGATGAATTAAAGATTTCAACCAAGATGCCAAAGAAATGGCAGAAGCTTTCTGGCCTTTCCTAGAACCGGAAAAGATAACAAATAGACTAGAAGTCTTACGGAAAGATTTCGTAGCTTCAACATAATATTTCAAAGCTCTAACAACATCCAAAGAATGCAATGATTTCTCCTTAGAATTCTTAGGATTAGGACATAATGAAGGAACCACAATTTCTCTACTAATGTTGTTGGAATTCACAACTTTAGGTAAAAATTCAAAAGAAGTTCGCAACACCGCCTTATCCTGATGAAAAATCAGAAAAGGAGACTCACACGAAAGAGCAGATAATTCAGAAACTCTTCTAGCAGAAGAGATGGCCAAAAGGAACAAAACTTTCCAAGAAAGTAATTTAATGTCCAATGAATGCATAGGTTCAAACGGAGGAGCTTGAAGAGCTCCCAAAACCAAATTCAAACTCCATGGAGGAGAAATTGACTTAATGACAGGTTTTATACGAACCAAAGCTTGTACAAAACAATGAATATCAGGAAGAATAGCAATCTTTCTGTGAAAAAGAACAGAAAGAGCAGAGATTTGTCCTTTCAAAGAACTTGCGGACAAACCCTTATCCAAACCATCCTGAAGAAATTGTAAAATTCTCGGTATTCTAAAAGAATGCCAAGAAAAATGATGAGAAAGACACCATGAAATATAAGTCTTCCAGACTCTATAATATATCTCTCTAGATACAGATTTACGAGCCTGTAACATAGTATTAATCACAGAGTCAGAGAAACCTCTATGACCAAGAATCAAGCGTTCAATCTCCATACCTTTAAATTTAAGGATTTCAGATCCGGATGGAAAAAAGGACCTTGTGACAGAAGGTCTGGTCTTAACGGAAGAGTCCATGGCTGGCAAGATGCCATCCGGACAAGATCCGCATACCAAAACCTGTGAGGCCATGCCGGAGCTATTAGCAGAACAAACGAGCATTCCCTCAGAATCTTGGAGATTACTCTTGGAAGAAGAACTAGAGGCGGAAAGATATAGGCAGGATGATACTTCCAAGGAAGTGATAATGCATCCACTGCCTCCGCCTGAGGATCCCGGGATCTGGACAGATACCTGGGAAGTTTCTTGTTTAGATGAGAGGCCATCAGATCTATCTCTGGGAGCCCCCACATTTGAACAATCTGAAGAAATACCTCTGGGTGAAGAGACCATTCGCCCGGATGCAACGTTTGGCGACTGAGATAATCCGCTTCCCAATTGTCTACACCTGGGATATGAACCGCAGAGATTAGACAGGAGCTGGATTCCGCCCAAACCAAAATTCGAGATACTTCTTTCATAGCCAGAGGACTGTGAGTCCCTCCTTGATGATTGATGTATGCCACAGTTGTGACATTGTCTGTCTGAAAACAAATGAACGATTCTCTCTTCAGAAGAGGCCAAAACTGAAGAGCTCTGAAAACTGCACGGAGTTCCAAGATATTGATCGGTAATCTCACCTCCTGAGATTCCCAAACTCCTTGTGCCGTCAGAGATCCCCACACAGCTCCCCAACCTGTGAGACTTGCATCTGTTGAAATTATAGTCCAGGTCGGAAGAACAAAAGAAGCCCCCTGAATTAAACGATGGTGATCTGTCCACCACGTTAGAGAGTGCCGAACAATCGGTTTTAAAGATATTAATTGATATATCTTCGTGTAATCCCTGCACCATTGGTTCAGCATACAGAGCTGAAGAGGTCGCATGTGAAAACGAGCAAAGGGGATCGCGTCCGATGCAGCAGTCATAAGACCTAGAATTTCCATGCATAAGGCTACCGAAGGGAATGATTGAGACTGAAGGTTTCGACAGGCTGTAATCAATTTTAGACGTCTCTTGTCTGTTAAAGACAAAGTCATGGACACTGAATCTATCTGGAAACCCAGAAAGGTTACCCTTGTTTGAGGAATCAAAGAACTTTTTGGTAAATTGATCCTCCAACCATGATCTTGAAGAAACAACACAAGTCGATTCGTATGAGACTCTGCTAAATGTAAAGACGGAGCAAGTACCAAGATATCGTCCAAATAAGGAAATACCACAATACCCTGTTCTCTGATTACAGACAGAAGGGCACCGAGAATCTTTGTGAAAATTCTTGGAGCTGTAGCAAGGCCAAACGGTAGAGCCACAAATTGGTAATGCTTGTCTAGAAAAGAGAATCTCAGGAACTGATAATGATCTGGATGAATCGGAATATGCAGATATGCATCCTGTAAATCTATTGTGGACATATAATTCCCTTGCTGAACAAAAGGCAATATAGTCCTTACAGTTACCATCTTGAACGTTGGTATCCTTACATAACGATTCAATAATTTTAGATCCAGAACTGGTCTGAAGGAATTCTCCTTCTTTGGTACAATGAAGAGATTTGAATAAAACCCCATCCCCTGTTCCGGAACTGGAACTGGCATAATTACTCCAGCCAACTCTAGATCTGAAACACAATTCAGAAATGCTTGAGCTTTCACTGGATTTACTGGGACATGGGAAAGAAAAAATCTCTTTGCAGGAGGTCTCATCTTGAAACCAATTCTGTACCCTTCTGAAACAATGTTCTGAATCCAAAGATTGTGAACAGAACTGATCCAAATTTCTTTGAAAAAACGTAACCTGCCCCCTACCAGCTGAACTGGAATGAGGGCCGTACCTTCATGTGAACTTAGAAGCAGGCTTTGCCTTTCTAGCAGGCTTGGATTTATTCCAGACTGGAGATGGTTTCCAAACTGAAACTGCTCCTGAGGACGAAGGATCAGGCTTTTGTTCTTTGTTGAAACGAAAGGAACGAAAACGATTGTTAGCCCTGTTTTTACCTTTAGACTTTTTATCCTGTGGTAAAAAAGTTCCTTTCCCACCAGTAACAGTTGAAATAATAGAATCCAACTGAGAACCAAATAATTTGTTTCCCTGGAAAGAAATGGAAAGTAGAGTTGATTTAGAAGCCATATCAGCATTCCAAGTCTTAAGCCATAAAGCTCTTCTGGCTAAGATAGCCAGAGACATAAATCTAACATCAACTCTAATAATATCAAAAATGGCATCACAGATGAAATTATTAGCATGCTGGAGAAGAATAATAATATCATGAGAATCACGATTTGTTACTTGTTGCGCTAGAGTTTCCAACCAAAAAGTTGAAGCTGCAGCAACATCAGCCAATGATATAGCAGGTCTAAGAAGATTACCTGAACATAGATAAGCTTTTCTTAGAAAAGATTCAATTTTTCTATCTAAAGGATCCTTAAACGAGGTACCATCTGATGTAGGAATGGTAGTACGTTTAGCAAGGGTAGAAATAGCCCCATCAACTTTAGGGATTTTGTCCCAAAATTCTAATCTGTCAGGCGGAACAGGATATAATTGCTTAAAACGTTTAGAAGGAGTAAATGAATTACCCAATCTATCCCATTCCTTAGCAATTACTGCAGAAATAGCATTAGGAACAGGAAAGACTTCTGGAATAACCGCAGGAGCTTTAAAAACCTTATCCAAACGTATAGAATTAGTATCAAGAGGACTAGAATCCTCTATTTCTAAAGCAATTAGTACTTCTTTAAGTAAAGAGCGAATAAATTCCATCTTAAATAAATATGAAGATTTATCAGCATCAATCTCTGAGACAGAATCCTCTGAACCAGAAGAGTCCAAAGAATCAGAATGATGGTGTTCATTTAAAAATTCATCTGTAGAGAGAGAAGATTTAAAAGACTTTTTACGTTTACTAGAAGGAGAAATAACAGACAAAGCCTTCTTTATGGATTCAGAAACAAAATCTCTTATGTTATCAGGAACATTCTGCACCTTAGATGTTGAGGGAACTGCAACAGGCAATGGTACATCACTAAAGGAAATATTATCTGCATTAACAAGTTTGTCATGACATTTAATACAAACAACAGCTGGAGGAATAGCTACCAAAAGTTTACAGCAGATACACTTAGCTTTGGTAGATCCAGCAGGCAGAGGTTTTCCTGTAGTATCTTCTGGCTCAGATGCAACGTGAGACATCTTGCAATATGTAAGAGAAAAAAACAACATATAAAGCAAAATAGATCAAATTCCTTATAAGACAGTTTCAGGAATGGGAAAAAATGCCAAACATCAAGCTTCTAGCAACCAGAAGCAAATGAAAAATGATTCTGAAATAATGTGGAGACAAAAGCGACGCCCATATTTTTTTGGCGCCAAATAAGACGCCCACATTATTTGGCGCCTAAATGCTTTTGGCGCCAAAAATGACGCCACATCCGGAACGCCGACATTTTTGGCGCAAAATAACGTCAAAAAAATGACGCAACTTCCGGCGACACGTATGACGCCGGAAACGGAAATGAATTTTTGCGCCAAAAAAATCCGCGCCAAGAATGACGCAATAAAATGAAGCATTTTCAGCCCCCGCGAGCCTAACAGCCCACAGGGAAAAAGTCAAATTTTTGAGGTAAGAAAAATATGATAATTAAAGCATAATCCCAAATATGAAACTGACTGTCTGAAAATAAGGAAAGTTGAACATTCTGAGTCAAGGCAAATAAATGTTTGAATACATATATTTAGAACTTTATAAATAAAGTGCCCAACCATAGCTTAGAGTGTCACAGAAAATAAGACTTACTTACCCCAGGACACTCATCTACATGTAGTAGAAAGCCAAACCAGTACTGAAACGAGAATCAGTAGAGGAAATGGTAAATATAAGAGTATATCGTCGATCTGAAAAGGGAGGTAAGAGATGAATCTCTACGACCGATAACAGAGAACCTTATGAAATAGACCCCGTAGAAGGAGATCACTGCATTCAATAGGCAATACTCTCTTCACATCCCTCTGACATTCACTGCACGCTGAGAGGAAAACCGGGCTCCAACTTGCTGCGGAGCGCATATCAACGTAGAATCTAGCACAAACTTACTTCACCACCTCCCTTGGAGGCAAAGTTTGTAAAACTGATTTGTGGGTGTGGTGAGGGGTGTATTTATAGGCATTTTAAGGTTTGGGAAACTTTGCCCCTCCTGGTAGGAATGTATATCCCATACGTCACTAGCTCATGGACTCTTGTTAATTACATGAAAGAAACTTTAATTTAAATAATGTGGACAGTGCACACTTAACTTCAAACTCTGGGTTTTAAATTATGGATTTAAATTTGAATTGACCCTTTGACTTCCTGTCAGTATTGGGTTATGCTCACTTACTGTCCCCCTGTTAATGAGCTGTATCTGAACACAATTTGTGAATCACAAGAGATGTAGAATACTACTTTACTCTTCTGCTTGGTGTCATCTGTTCTTAGGTTACCTCAGCTTCCAGTTGTGTCACATGACCCTGCTCACTGCATCCTCCTGATTAATCTATATATCCTTCACTTGCTAGGAGGCATCAAGAGGGGTGCCTCCTATTGGTACCAATTTCCTTTTACCCATGTACTGCAATGGAGAGAAGCGTTTCTGTACCTGCCTCTTCATAGCATTACATGGGGGGAAAATATTTTTTTGGGGACTTTTTTTTTTGTTTTAATTAAAATGTAATTAAGCTTTGGCCACATATGGCAGGGTAGGCACTGCCTCCCCTGCCTCCTATGAGTGCACGTCCCTGGGACACAGGTTAAAAGGACATGAAACACAAACATTGTCATGCATGATTCAAATAGAGCATAACATTGCAAACAACGTTCCAATTTCTATTATAAAATTTGTTAAGTCTCTTGGTATCTTTTGTTGAAAAGCATACCTAGGTAGGCGCGGGAGCTGGGAGCTAGCTGCTGATTGGTTGCTGCACTTATATGCCTCATCATTGGCTTACCGATGTGTTCATCTAGCTCCCATTAGTGCATTGCCCCTCCTTCAATAAAAGGATCCCAAGAGAATGAAGTACAATTGATAATAAAAGTAAGTTTGAAAGTTACTTAAAACTGTATGCGCTGAGTCATGAAAGAGAAAAAAAAAATCGCATTAATTAGATCTATGGGCTAGATTACAAGTGGCGCTGTATTATTATTTTTTTCAGTGATTGTGAAAACTCCGCTAGGATTTTTAGTTTTGCGCTTGTTGGATTGCGTTCGTATTGCAAGTTCCAAAAAAAACGTATTTTGCACTAGCATTAACCCGATCAATGGAGTAAAAAAGTGGAAAAGACCTGCAATCACGCAAACGCCATCACATTTTCACATTCTCATTAGAAGTCAATGGAGAAAAAAAAAATGTTGAAAAAAAACTAACAAAAAACCATCGCAAAAAACAACACAGGATCTTCACATTAGAAATTTTGAAATATTTATTGTAAATACATAGTTAAAATCTTTATTAAATATGAATATTGCATAAATATGTTTTATCATCTTTTCCTCTACTTAATGGCAAAGGGCTATAATGCATTTATATACTGTATATATATGTCTATATATGTGTACATATATAAATTAATTTTTATATATGTATATATGACTGTAAATACATATATACACATATAAATACATTAATATATATTAATTTATATATACACAACCACATATGTAAAGACACGCACACACACACACACATTATTATTATTATTATCCTATAATATAAAAGGCCAAGTTTGTTTGTCCGAAGCGGTCATGCACAGTGGAGACAGTGCGAGGACTAACACACCTGGCCTTAGAGTCTACCTTATCTGCTGTCCGCGGCGTGACAACAGTGGGCGGGAGTGGGCATGACCAGACGTGGCAGGGCCAGGCGTGGTCGCGTGCAAAAGAGGGGTGAGAGAGAGAAAGAGAGGGGGAGAGAGCAAAAGAGATGGGAAAGAGCAAAAGAAAGGGGGAGAGAGAGCAAAAGAGAGGGGAAAGAGCAAAAGAGAGGGGAGAGAGAGCAAAAGAGAGGGGAAAGAGCAAAAGAGAGGGGAGAGAGAGAGCAAAATAGAAGGGACAGAGCAAAAGAGAGGGGAGAGAGAGCAAAAGAGATGGGAAAGAGCAAAAGAGAGGGGAAAGAGCAAAAGAGAGGGGAAAGAGCAAAAGAGATGGGAAAGAGCAAAAGAGAGGGGAGAGAGAGAGCAAAATAGAAGGGAAATAGAAAAATAGAAGGGAAAGAGCAAAAGAGAGGGGAGAAAGAGCAAAAGAGATGGGAAAGAGCAAAAGAGAGGGGAAAGAGCAAAAGAGAGGGGAGAGAGAGCAAAAGAGAGGGGAGAGAGAGCAAAAGAGATGGGAGGGAGAGAAAAAGAGAGGGGAGAGAGAGCAAAATAGAACGGAAAGCGCAAAAGAGAGGGACCACTGCTTCTTAACTTCCGCTTCCCATGTTGACTAAAATCACTATTCAAAAATCACACAGACTTGAATGAGGCACAAATCTGTGCCTAATCATCCTATAAAACTTCTTATCTGCTGCAGCTAGAGAACCCCATTGTAAGCAAATGGCAGAGGCAAACGCAGAAAAAGTATCTAGTTGTGTTTTATGCCAGCAATTCTCCAAGAAAGCACCCAGCAACAGCAATTATAAATAACTGTGGCATACAAGGGTGTCGTTTCACTTTATACAGAAAATACTGTTCTCCATACACATGAACTACGGGCCGCAATCACCTGTTGCATTGCTTTTTGAATAAGCACAACAATACGTATTAGGCTTGATCCGTATGGACATTCACTCACATGACATTTTTTTTATTAAGATCTAACTTTATGTGGCTGTAAGATACAAGTGAGTGTTTTCCATTCAATAATGAGGAACTTGTTGAATTTCTATTATATTCTGTGAACACTATGTAGTTCCTAATCATGGTTTACCTTGCCAAGGTTGGATTTGTTCCTGTTCTGTTTCTGTAAATGGCCAGAGAGGTGATATAGCACTGCCCTGCTTCGTCTTCTGCTTATGTTAAAACCTTTGCCTGTTGCACGTCCATATTGCTCTCTGCTCCCTGACAAGACAATAATACATACCTGATAAATTATTTTATCCAATTGCTACTCACATACACGTGTGCTAGGGGGAAATAGAAGAACGATAGGACCTTACAAAGAAAAAGAACCTCAGTTGGTGAAAAGCAGGAAAAGATGGACCTTACGGTTTATGCTGTGAATGAATGTGCTGGAGTGGAATTAATGTTTACAGTGGAAAATAAGAATTAAAGGGACATGAAACCCAATTTTTTTTCTTTTGTGGTTTAGAAGGAACATGTAATTTTAAACATCTTTCTAATTTACTTATATTATCTCATTTGCTTCATTCTCTTGATATCCTTTTCTGAAAAGAATATCTAGATAGTCTCAGTAGCTGCTGATTGGTTGCTGCACATAGATGCCTCGTCTGATTGGCTTACCCATATGATTTGCTATTTCTTCAACAAAGGATATCTAAAGAATTAAGCAAATTAGATAATAGAAGTAAATTGGAATGTTGTTTAAAATTGTATTGTTTACCTCAATCATAAAAGAAAAAAAATTGGGTTTAGTGTCCCTTTAATTGCAGGATTTATAAAGGTGAAGTATGAATTAAAGGGACAGTTAACGCCAAACTTTGTATTGATTAAAAAGATAGATAATCCCTTTAATACGTTTAAAAAGATAGATAATCCCTTTACTACGTTTAAAAAGATAGATAATCCCTTTATTATTTATTCCCCAGTTTTGCATTACTAACATGGTTATATTAATATACTTTTTACCTCTGTGATTACCTTGTATCTAAGCCTCTGCAGCACAATGTTATCTATATGGTACACATGAACTAATGCTTTCTAGCTGTGAGAAACTGTTAGAATGCACTAAAATAAGAGGCGGACTTCAAGGGCTTAAAAATTAGCATATGAGCCTACCTAGGTTTAGCTTTCAACAAAGAATACCCAGAGCACAAAGCAAATTTAATGATAAAATTAAATTGGAAAGTTGTTTAAAATTGCATGCCCTATCTGAATCATGAAAGTTTAATGTTAACTAGACTGTCCCTTTAATGACATAACCTTAGGTGTTAATATGCTAGTGTTAAGTTAGTTGCTGAATAGAAGAGATAAGGAAATAATAATTGAGACCATGAGTTGGAATTATTATTAGTATTTAAACATGCGCACAGACAAAAAAAATAGTTTCAGCCCTATAATAGTCCGGTAAAAAATGAATTAGTTTCTTTAAACGTTTGCTCAATAGGGAATTTGTTGGTAAATGAAAATATATTCTGCTATTATTTCTTATAGGGTACATCTTCAGGACAGCAGAGAAACAGCTGGACAGCAGCTTAAACTTAAATAAAAGTTAAAGTAGTACCTACCGCTTTTGCCACAAGCCAGCAGCAGCATGCAAAAAAATATTTTTAAAATATCTTTTTAAATGGGATTCAGATTGGCCAACACAAAAGTGAAGCTTACATACTTTTAGACTGACAAAAAAAATCAGCTGACAAGGACATTGCTGGATAGTTATTGAATAGTGTAAACCTTTTCTGCCTCTATAAACAAATTAATGAATTGGTTTGTTGTTTGCATACGTTTTTTAGCAGCTCATTTTTTTTTTATTTCTGAATAATGACATCATTCTTTCATTTTAGCATTAGTCCATTAGAAAGCACATTTATTTACATTTATATTAAAGAGTGTTAATACTATAGAGACAGACTTGGAGGCCTATTTATTAAAGGTCTGTCAGACCTGATCCGACAGTGCGGATCAGGTCCGACAGACCTCGCTGAATGCGGAGAGCAATACGCTCTCCGTATTCAGCATTGCACCAGCAGCTCTTGTGAGCTGCGGGTGCAACGCCACCCCCTGCAGATTTGCGGCCATTCGGTCACCAGCAGGGGGGTGTCAATCAACCTGATCGTACTTGATCGGGTTGAATTGTGGCGATGTCTGTCCACCTGCTCAGAGCTCGCCAGAAACACGGGGCCTCAAGCTCCATTCGGAGCTTGATAAATGGGCCTCAAAGACAGAAATAAAATATTTTATAAATACAATACATTTAATGATGCACGATCAGTAGGGTACTAGATAGATGCAGTGCTATTTTTTATGTATATGTTGTAATCGTTACACTGTAAGAATGAAATCATGTGCAGTATTGTGAAATAAGACATTTCATAAAGGTTGTAGTAACAAGCACTGTACAATGCACACATAAATTCTGCAGAAATAAATAAATATTGTGTTCAGTTTCATCTGATTTCACCACTCCCGCAGGGTCCAAGTCAGGAAATCTTTTAATGATACTTTGATGGGCATTATGGCAACAGCTTGTTGAACAGCAGGTTGCACGGTATGGGATTTTTAACAGCTGGTTTAAATGCTTACAATGGAGTCTATTTAAATAGCAGTATTGTGTCTGATTATTTCAAGGACTCAAATCAGATTAAATTTTGATTGTTCATTATGTTAAAAAGCTGTATATATGCAAAAATATATCAGCAATTAAGCACTACCAAATACGTGTATACAACATTCTGTTATCAGTATTTGCATTGTTTTGCAGTTCATGGATATATCTCTTGAAAAGACTTGAGTATGTTTCTTTTCTCTTTTTGCTGTGGGACACATATAAATGAGTTCTTATACTCGTCAAACTATGCAGAAAATTGTAGGGTCATGGTTGTGGATCCTTCAGGATGTACTTCAGCCTCTCTTGGGGCAGTTGTAATGCCACAGTTTTCGAAGGTTAAAAGAAAAAGCTGGCAAAATAAATAATGAAAATTTTTATACACGTAATTTCTTAATGCCCTTTTAAATTCTACACGTTGTATATGCTAAAAGACTAGCTGACCTTATGCTTGATTTAAAGGGACAGTCAAGTCCAAAATAAACTTTCATGATTCAGATAGGGCATGTTATTTTAAACAACTTTCCAATTTACTTTTATCACCAATTTTGCTTTGTTCTCTTTGTATTCTTAGTTGAAAGCTAAGCCTAGAAGGTTCATATGCTAATTTCTTAGACCTTGAAGGCCGTCTCTAATCTAAAAGCATTTTGACAGTTTTGTACCACTAGAGGGCGTTAGTTCATGTGTTTCATATAGATAACTGAGCACACACACGCAAAGCTCCTAGAAGTGAGCAATGATTGGCTAAAATGGAAGTCTGTCAAAAGAACTGAAATAAGGGGGCAGTTTGCAGAGGCTTAGATACAAGGTAATTACAGAGGTAAAAAGTGTATTAATATAACTGTGTTTGTTATGCAAAACTGGGGAATGGGTACTAAATGAATTATCTATCTTTTTAAACAACAAAAATTCTGGTATTAACTGTCCCTTTAAGTAAATCATACACAAATTTACTTAAATATTTAGTAATTTACACAAGTATTTAGCTTTTGAAATAGACTTTATTTTCTAAATCATGTAATACACTAGTTACAACTGAAGTCAGGAGGGTGCCTGAAGAATAGAATTATGTTTTAGATTGACTTGATGAAAAATAAAATGTGATGCGGTTAAATTGATCTGTAGTCATAGGACAGACTGAAAAATGAACATTTTAGTGCTGAGAAATGACAATGGCAAGATTATGTCTCTGGTAAACTAGAGGTGTAGGAGACTGACGTACAAGATGAGGTGCACAGGATATGATGTATCAAAGTAGAAGAAGAGAAAAGTAGGCAAAGAATGAAGCCAGTCGTAAAAACCAGAAGGCACCTCAAGTCTTTAACTTTTGTATGTTAATGGATCTCAGAAGAATAGAGGTAATGTTCAATAGGTGTTTACTTTTGTTTTTTATTGGGATTGCATAGTAAACATAACAGGCCAGATTACAAGTGGAGTGGTATTTAACGATCCCGCACAAGTGCCAACTCCGCTAGAAGTAAGCTTTTTGCACGCGTCGGGTAGTGCATGTATTACAAGTTGTAAGTAAACAGTTTTTCCTCATGCACTAACCTAATGCACATACAAAGCACCCCCCCCCCATAGAAGTCAATGGAGCAAAAACAGTAAAAAAAACACCCTACTCAAACGCAAACACGATCGCATATTCTCAAGTGCGCTGAATATTTCACATTCTAATGTTTTTCACATAGCAGAATATGTTCTATTTATAAATGCATATTTCTATATATTTCTGATGGTATTTTGGTACAATATATATCTATACCTATAAACATGATTATACATAGTTGTATGTATACATGTATGTATGTATGTATGTGTATATATATATATTTACACACACACACATACATATATATATATATATATATATATATATACATACATACACACACATATATTTACACACACACACACACTCAACGGTCACTTTATTAGGTACACCTTGCTAGGACCTCCTTTTGCCTTCAGAACTGCCTTAATTCTTCGTGGCATAGATTCAACAAGGTTTTGGAAAGATTCCTCCGAGATTTTGGTCCATATTGACATGATAGCATCACGCAGTTGCTGCAGATTTGTCGGCTGCACATCCATGATGCAAATCTCCCATTCCACCACATCCCAAAGGTGCTCTATTGGATTGATATCTGGTGACTGTGGAGGCCATTGGAGTACAGTGAACTCATTGTCATGTTCAAGAAACCAGTTTGAGATGATTTGAACTTTGTGACATGGTGCATTATTCTGCTGTAAGTAGCCATCAGAAGATGGGTATACTGTAGTCATAAAGGGATGGACATAGTCAGCAAAAATATTTAGGTAGGCAGTGGCCTTTAAACAATGCTCAATTGGTACTAAGGGGCCCAAAGTAAGCCAAGAAAATATATCCCCCACCACCACCAGCCTGAACCGTTGATACAAGGCAGGATGGATCCATGCTTTCAAGTTCTTTACACCAAATTCTGACTCTACCATCTGAATGTTGCAGCTGAAATCAAGACTCATCAGACCAGGCAACATTTTTCCAATCTTCTATTGTCCAATTTTAATGAGCCTGTGTGAATTGTAGCCTCAGTTTCCTGTTCTTAGTTGACCGGAGCGACACCCGGTGTAAACTTCTGCTGCTGTAGCCCATCTGCTTCAAGGTTCGACGTGTTGTACATTCAGAGATGAAATTCTGCATGCCTTGGTTGTAACGAGTGGTTATTTGAGTCACTGTTGCCTTTCTATCATCTCGAACCAGTCTGCCCATTCTCCTCTGATCTCTGACATCAACAAGGCATTTTCATCCACACAACTGCCGCTCACTGGATATTTTCTCTTTTTCGGACCATTCTATGTAAACCCTAGAGATGGTTGTGAGTACAAATCCCAGTAGATCAGCAGTTTTTTAAATACTCAGACCAGCTCGTCTGGCACCAACAATCATGCCACATTCAAAGTCACTTAAATCCCCTTTCTTCCCCATTCTGATGCTCGGTTTGGACTTCAGCAAGTCGTCTTCACCAAGTATAGATGCCTAAATGCATTGAGTTGATGCCTTGTGATTGGCTGATTAGCAATTTGTGTTACCAAGCAATTGAACAGGTGTACCTAATAAAGTGGCCAGTCAGTGTGTGTGTGTATATATATATATATATATATATATATATATATATATATATATATATATATATCATAATTTATGTAAGAACTTACCTGATAAATTAATTTATTTCATGGTGGCAAGAGTCCACGAGCAAGTTACTGATGGGATATACATTCCTACCAGTAAGGGGGAAAAGTTTCCCAAACCTCAAATGCCTATAAATACACCTCCCACCTCACTCATACCTCTATTTAACATATAGCCAATTTAGTGAGGTTTATAAGGAGTAAAAGCATAAAAAAGAGGAACAGGATAAATAATGTGCTTTTTACAAAAAAAATCATAATCCCCAAAAAATGGGTGGGTTTCCTGGACTCTCGCCCCCTTGAAATAAATAAATTTATCAGGTAAATTCTTACATAAATTATGTTTTCTTTCATTTAGGTGGCAAGAGTTCACAAGCTAGTTACTAATGGGATATAATACCCAAGATGTGGAAGTCCACGAGTAACTATAGAGGGAGGGATAAAAAAATAAAACAGCAATTTCTGCTGATAAATTAAATTAAAAAAAATAATTAAGTTTTCTTAAAAAATCAAAAAATTTAAATCATAGGCACTAAAATCAAACTAAGACAGCTGCCTGAAAAACCTTTCTACCAAAAGCTGCTTCCGAAGAAGCAAAAACATCAAAATGGTAATATTTAGTAAATGTATGCAAAGAAGATCAAGTGGCTGCTTTGCAGATTTGATCAACTGAAGCTTCATTCTTGAAAGCCCAAGATGTGGCTACTGATCTTGTAGAATGAGCTGTTATTCTCTGAGGCGGATATTGCCCTGCCTCCAAATAAGCTTTGTGAATCAGAAGTTTCAATCAAGATGCCAAAAAATGGCAGAGGCTTTCTGACCTTTTCTGGAACCAGAAAAATAGTTAATAGACTAGAAGTCTTTCTGAAAACTTTATTAGCCTCAACATAATATTTCAAATCTCTTACCACATCCAAAGAATGTAAAAACCTTTCAAGAGTATTTTTAGGATTAGGACACAAGGAAGGAACAATAATTTCTCTATTGACTTTGTTAGAATTCACAACTTTAAAAAAAAATGTAAACGACGTCTGCAAAACAGCTTTATCTTGATGGGAAATCAGATAAGGAGACTCGCAAGAGAGCAGGCAATTCAGAAACTCTTCTAGCAGAAGAGATAGCCAAGAGAAATAACACTTTCCAAGAAAGTAGTTTAATGTCCAAAGAATGCATAGGCTCAAAAGGAGGAGTCTGCAAAGTCTTTAACACCAAAATTAAAATCCAAGGAGTAGAGATAGATTTAATAACAGGTTTGATATGAGTCAAAGCCTGTACGAAACAGTGAACATCATGAAGATTAGCAATCTTTCTGTGAAATAAAACAGAAAGAGCAGAGATGTATCCTTTCAAAGTATTGGCAGACAACCCTGTATACAAACAAAAAGAAACTGTAGAATCCTAGGAATTCTAAAAGAATGCCAAGAATAATCATGAGTGGAACACCATGAAATATAGGTTTTCCAAACCTTGTAATGTATTTTCCTTGAAACAGGCTTACGAGTCTGTATCATTGTGTTAATCACTGAGTCAGAGAAACCTCTATGACTAAGGACTAAGCGTTCAATTTCCATGCTTTTAAATTTAGAGATTTGAGATCTGGATGGAAAAAAATGGGGCTTGAGACAGAAAGTCTGGTCTTAGAGGAAGTGACCAAGGTTGGCAACTGGACATTCATACAAGGTCCGCATACCAGAACCTGTGAGGCCATTCTGGTGCTATCAGAAACACATAATATTCTTCCATTATGATCTTTGAGATCACTCTAGGAAGAAGAACCAGAGATGGAAAAATTTAAGCAGGTTGGTAAAACCATGGAATTGCTAGAGCATCCATCAATTCCGCCTGAGGATCCCTGGACCTGGAGAGGTATCTGGGAAGTTTCTTGTTTAGACAAAAGGCCCTCAGATCTATGTCTGGAAGACCCCACATCTGCACAATCTGACAGAACACATCTGGATGGAGAGACCACTCCCCCAGATGTAGAGTCTGACGGCTGAGATAATCCGCTTCTCAATTGTCTACACCTGGTATATGAATCGCAGTGATTAGACAAGAATTGTATCCCGCCCAAGAAAGTATTTAAAGATACTTCTTTCATTGCTAAGGGACTGTGAGTCCTCCCTTGATGACTGACATATTCCACTGTTGTGACATTGTCTGTTTGAAACTGAATATACGATTCTCCCTTTAAAAGGGGCCAAGCCTGAAGAGCTCTCAAAATAGCACATAGTTCTAAGATATTGATTGGTAACCTCGCCTCTTGAGGATCCCAAACTCCTTGTGCTGTCAGAAACCCCCAAACAGCTCCCCATCCCCAACCTGTGAAACTTGCATCTGTCATAAACACAGTCCAGGAAGGATGAACAAAGGAGGCCCCTTAAACAATAAGGTGATGGTTTAACCACCAAGTCAGAGAGAGTTGAGTGTTGGAATTTAAGTATATCAGTTGTGATATCTGAGTATAATCCCTGCACCATTGGTGTCACATGCAAAGCTGTAGAGGTCTCATATGAAAACAAGCAAAAGGGATCGCGGCCGATGCTGCAATCATGAGACCTAAAACTTCCATGCACATAGCCAATGAAGGGAATGATAGAGACTGAAGTTTTAGAAAAGCTGAAACCAATCTCAACTGTCTCTTTTCTGTTAGGGATAGAGTCATGGAAACTGAATCTATCTGGAAACAAAAAAAGATGACCTTTGTCTGAGGAATCAAGAAACTCTTTGGTAAATTAACCCCTTAATGACAAGTGACGTACCAGGTACGTCCTGCAAAAACTTGCAGTTAGTGACAATGGACGTACCTGGTACGTCACTTGTCTAAGAGAGTGCTGGAAGCGATCGCAATCGCTTCCAGCAGCTCTCAGGGTATTGCAGTGATGCCTCGATATTGAGGCATCCTGCAATACCCTTTAGAAAGCATCCGATGCAGAGAGAGCCACTCTGTGGCCCTCTCTGCACCGGTAGCGATGCGGCCGGTTCGTTGGTGGGTGGGAGCGCAACAGGGAGGCGGGTGGGCGGCCCATCGCTACCCGGCATCCGGCTCCTGTTAGTGCAATGTGCACGCCGGGTGCCGGGAGCGTGCGGGGGCGCGCATGCGCGTGCGCGCGCGCGCGGGTGCGCGTGCGGGTGCGCGTGCGCGCGCGCGATTACCTACCCACACTGACACCAATGAGTGGGAAGAGGGGGGAAAAATTAAATATATATCGGATCTGGGAGGGGGAGGGGGTTGGGGTATTGTGGGGGGGCTGCTACACTACAGAAAAAATTAAAATGGTATTAAAAGATAATAAAAAAAAACACTTTTTTGGGGGGCAAATTGGGTACTGGCAGACAGCTGCCAGTACCCAAGATGGCGGCAATTAGGTAGGGGAGAGGGTTAGAGAGCTGGGGGGGGGATCATGGAGGTTGGGGCTAAGGCAGGAGTCCATCACAGCTAAAACATTTTTTTTTTTTTTATTAAAAAAAAGAAAAACTCCTTTTATTTAGTACTGGCAGACTTTCTGCCAGTACTTAAGATGGCGGGGACAATTGTGGGGTGGGGGAGGGAAGAGAACTGTTTGGGAGGGATCAGGGGGTGGGATGTGTCAGGTGGGAGGCTGATCTCTACCCTAAAGCTAAAATTAACCCTGCAAGCTCCCTACAAGCTACCTAATTTAACCCCTTAACTGCTGGGCATAATTTACGTGTGGTGCGCAGCAGCATTTAGCGGCCTTCTACTTACCAAAAAGCAACCCCAAAGCCATATAAGTCTGCTATTTCTGAACAAAGGGGATCCCAAAGAAGCATTTACAACCATTTGTGCCTTAATTGCAGAAGCTGTTTGTAAATAATTTCAGTGGGAAACCTAAAGTTTGTGACAAAATTTGTGAAAAAGTGAACTTTTTTTTTTATTTGATGACATTTGGCGGTGAAATGGTGGCATGAAATATACCAAAATGGGCCTAGATCAATACTTTGGGTTGTCTTCTAAAAAAAAATATATACATGTCAAGGGATATTCAGGTATTCCTGACAGATATCAGGGTTCCAATGTAACTAGCGCTAATTTTGAAAAAAAGTTGTTTGGAAATAGCAAAGTGCTACTTGTATTTATGGCCCTATAACTTGCAAAAAAAGTAAAGAACATGTAAACATTGGGTATTTCTAAACTCAGGACAAAATTTAGAAACTATTTAGCATAGGTGTTTTTTGGTGATTGTAGATGTGTAACAGATTTTGGGGGTCAAAGTTAGAAAAAGTGTGTTTTTTTCAATTTTTTCCTCATATTTTATATTTTTTTTATAGGAAATTATAAGATATGATGAAAATAATGGTATCCTTAGAAAGTCCATTTAATGGCGAGAAAAACGGTATATAATATGTGTGGGTACAGTAAATGAGTAAGAGGGAAATTACAGCTAAACACAAACACTGCAGAAATGTAAAAATAGCCATTGTCATTAAGGGTAAGAAAATTGAAAAATGGTCCGGTCATTAAGGGGTTAAACCTGTAACCGTGTCTTTGAAGAAACAACAGACGTTGTTTCGTGTGAGATTCTGCTAAATGAAAAGATTAAGCTAGTACCAAGATATCAAAATAAGGAAACACTGTAATATCCTGCTCTCTGATTACAGATAGAAGGGCACCTAGAACTTTTGAGAATATTCTTGGTGCTGTTGCAAGGCCAAACGGAAGAGCGACAAATTGGTAATGCTTGATTAGAAAAGAGAAGCTCAGAAATCGATAGTGATCTGGATGAATCGGAATGTGAAGGTAAGCATCCTGTAAGTCTATTGTGGACATGAAGTGACCTTGCTGAACAAAATGCAGAATAGTCCTTATAGTCACCATCTTGAAAGTTGGGACTCTTCCAAAACAATTTAAAGTTTTCAGATCCAAAATTAGTCTGAAAGAATTTTGATTGAATATACAAAAAAACTCAAAATAAAATAAAGCCTAATGGATACTTCTATTATAGCTGCATAAAATGTGATTATCAACATTCCATGAGACTAACATAATAGCATCCTAATTTATAAATAAATTACTAGCTCCAAAAAAAACCCTGTATGTTTCACAGACTCTACCAACCTTGACAAATATTTAGCCACAAATAAAGTTGCTAAAAAAGAGCACTGAATTACTGACTCAAGGCATGTATACAAACAATGTATAACAACTTTACTTAAAAAGTGCCCAATCCAGATGGGGGGCGGAGCCGGCAGCTGCAGAGATGGCAGCATAACTCCAGTGCTCCACTGTAAAGGCCCTTATATCATCAGGAATCCTGACCATCCTTGCTCCTAAACTCTCCTACAATATTCCCCAGCACCTTTAAAACCTGTGGAAACAACTCAGAGGGATAATTTTTTCATCTCCCCCTGAACCAGAGACACTCAGCACTCCGGACTGAATTCAGGCCACAAGTATACCTCCTTATTGGTCATCAGGGGCCACAACCAAGCTCCCAAGAAGGCTCACAGCTTAAATCGAAGGGCCTCAGGACTGAAAAATGGCACCCAATTTTCGAGTTGGACCGGAAAAAAAATTTAGCCTGGGGATTGGGCCTACACCGGAACTCCGCTTCCTCCAGGGTAAGAATTTTCATATACCGTAACATACCAGCTCATCCACACAGAGACAGGCCCATTCCCTAACTGTAACCCGGCCACAATTAATAATCAGTCACTGTACGGCCCTTACAGGCCTCTGCTAAAAATTGATCCTAGGGATTGGGCCTATTACAGGATCAGCTCCGGTTACAGACCAGCTACATAGTCTAACCCATCTTCTATGCCTGATCAATAAAACAGGAACTGCAGCTCTAATACTTTACATAACGTTTTAAACATCAGAGAAAATAAACAGTTTAGCTGCCTTTAACCACTGACTTTGCAGCTCTTTTGAAAAACAAACCCACAGAAATATCCAATGCTTGGCTTTTAAACTCAGCCTGGAGATCAAGCCCTCCTCTCTATAATTAGCTGCTGTGTTTACAGCGCAGACCTTAACCCCTTCCACCTGCAAAATACCACTGATGAGCATCTTTCATTTATTATCAGTGATTAAAAGATCCTTTTGTCTGTTTTGAGGACTAATTCTTCTACCAGCATATATCTCATAAGTGTTACATTGCATAAGACAATCTTGTCACAAGAGACCCAAGAATCACGCCACGTGCATCCCTGGTCCAACATGGCGACTAAACGCAATATCAAACACGATAAAATAAAAAAAAGTCTATAACTGGGAAATCAAACCTAATGTCCTCTTTTCTACATAGTTCAGACACAATGAATACCTCTCCTGCCTCCCTTAAAACTGGGGACAAAACTCCTCAAACACTGTCACAGGAATCTCAACCAAACAGAACTTTACCAACTGAATGCCAGCTCTCTCCCTCTTTTTTACAAAATTTACCAAAAAAGGACATTGCGGACATAGTCCGTTCCTGTATTAGAGAGGAGCTGGCTGAATTAAAGCAGGACATTCACACCTTAGGTTTTCAGGTTGAATCTCTTGAAAGTAACCAAGAAATCATTAAATAGGATGTACAGCAACTAACTGACCAAGTAACCTCCCAACAGGAGACCATACTTTCTCTTCAAGATAAGCTCGATGACCTCGAGAATCAAAGCAGGCGCAAAAATATACGTATCAGAGGAGTGCCAGAGTCAGTCTTGCCCAAAAATTTCCCGGTTTACTTACAGGATCTATTTCGACATTTGAAAGAATATTCCTCTACTGAGGATATCCCATGGGTTAGAGCTCATAGAACTTTGAGACCAAAACCTCCTGACTCAGCCCCGCCACGGGATATTGTGATCTGCCTAAAGAACTTTAAAAAAAAAAAATGCTCTTACGACAATCCCGCAAAATTCAGCCTGTAAGATTCAGAGGCAATGTCCTACAATTCTTCCAAGACTTATCAACTCGCACCTTACAATGCAGGAAGGAATTTTCACCTCTTATTACCCTGCTAAGAAATAAGAGAATCCCCTACAGATGGGGTTTTCCAACACATCTTTGGACTATTAGCAATAGCACCCGAGTGGTCTGCAGAACTCCAGAGGACACTCAAACTTTTTGTACAACACTTGGACTTGAACCCCCTACAGAAACTCTACCTGAACCACAGAGCTCACAAATCTCCAAAGGATGAAGCAATCCAAATGAGTCCTGGCACACAGCCCTTCCCAAGAAAGCCAAGTCAAAAGACACCACCACAAGAAGGCAACTCACCACCAGCTTGGCCCCCTCTGAAAATTCACCCTTGTGAACTCTTTACCCCTAATTTAGTAACACTGAACAAATAGATTGATATTTTGGACAGTGTCACCCCCCCGGGATAGGCAAGTACTGGTCATCATTATTTAGTTTTGTTTTTTCTCAACTCAGCAATTTATAACCTTCTGCTATTCACAGAGTGAGAGCAAAGACAGACTTTAATAACCCCTCTCCCATATTGCTTTCTTCACCCTCTCCCCCCTTCCCACCTATCCTTTCTCCTTCCTACCCATCCCTCTGACCCACCTCCCTTACCTTCCCCCCTTCAGGATTCCTAACCAATATCATTAAAAATATTCAGAATTTACAGGGTACTTTATGGTACTGCCCCCAACTTACTCTCAGTTATGACCTATAATAGGCAGAGAGACTTTTTGTTTTTTGTCAACATGTTAATGTTTTTCATGGTTTACAATGTTCTAATGTTTGTTACGAGATACTGTTTAAGTTATCACCTGTTAAATGAATGTTTTTCTCCTGCAGAGATATGCTCACACATTTATAAGCTATACATATGTTATGGGTTCTATATGTCCTCATACACACAACCAGACAACATACCCCAGCAAAAACACCATGTCATTTAAAATTAAGAACAATGAAACTCGTAAACTAACCCTTCTCACACAAAATGCTAAGGGACTCAGCTCACCCCACAAAAGATCTAAAGCCCTCTTAGACCTTTCAAAAAGACAGGTAGATATCTTGTTCTTACAAGAGACTCATTTTAAGAAAAACAAGGAACCCAAATACTTTGGGAAAACATTCACCACCCACTATCACAGCTCCAATACCTCAAAAAGAAGTGGAGTAAGTATTTTATTGCACAAGTCACTTCCCTTCACCCATATCCAAACCTCTAAAGACACTGAAGGCCAATTTCTTGGCCTAGTGGGTCTGCTTTATGGCAGACCTATCACCCTAGTAAATATCTACGCCCCAAGCGTAAAGCAAGCCCCTTTCTTTAAACAAATATTTAACTGCATTGTAGACATCGCAAAAGGACCTATCTTTGTTGCGGGAGATTTTAATGTCCCCATTCACCCTACTAAGGACAGCTCCAACCTCACAATAGTGATATCGAAAAAGGTCACTAATGTATTATGGACAGGTTTGAGAAACCTTAACCTTCACGATACCTGGCGTTTCATCCACCAGGACACCCGAGACTATACCTTTTTTTCCCACCCTAACAGAACACACAGTCGCATAGACTACATTTTCACCAACCAGCCATCCCTAGCCTTAGTCAACAGATGCGTTATTTCCCCTACATCATGGTCAGACCATTCGGCGGTAAAACTAAACATATCATGGACAAACACCCCTCTAACATCATATACGTGGAAAATAGATAACTCCCTCCTTAACAACCCAGACACAATTAAGAAACTCACTAACACCATTGAAGAATATTTTAAACTGAACATCCCCTCGACAACCAACAAATATACAATCTGGGAAGCACATAAGTGCGTGCTTAGGGGCGAATTAATTAAATTGAAGGCTCATTTCCAAAAACTACACCGACAACAATATAATGAGTTATCAAATACCTTTGCCCATCTAAACCTGGGCCACAAACAATCCCCTACAGACCCTTATATACTGAACGACTTACAAAGCGCTAAACAAGCATTAGACGGCTTCCTACAAATAGAATACCAGACGCTTCGCACAAAAACTAATAGCATGTTTTATTATGAAAATAACAGGTCGGGCAAGTTATTAGCAAGAGCCTTGAAAAAAAAGAGATTGAAATCCTATATTAATGAACTACAAACACCTAACTGCCCCCACACCCTAAAAACTACTAAAGAAATTCTACAATCCTTTCATGACTATTATTCCACCCTATATAATATTCAAAGAAATGCACCCTCTCAAGGCCCTTCTCCAGATCTGATTTCTTATATCTCCAGTGCGCATCTGCCCACTATAGCATCTGATCAACTTAAAACCCTAAACAATCCCATTACCCACACTGAACTCCTCACGGCCATAAAATCACTTAATAATGGGAAAAGCCCAGGACCAGATGGTTTCACTGGAAAGTATTATCACACCTTTTCCTCTCAACTTCCCCCTTATCTTACTCAACTATTCAATGAGGTAACAGACACCAATCCATTCCCCCAATCCATGCTAGAAGCGCAAGTAGTAGTATCCCAAAGCCAGGTAAATCCCTACAACGCCCACTAACTTCCTCCCAATCTCCCTTCTTAACATAGACATCAACCTTTATGCTAAAATATTGGCCACCCGTATTAACTCTATACTCCCATCAATCATACATATTAATCAGGCCGGTTTCACTCCTCTTAGAGAGGCTAAAGACAATACGACCAAAATTCTATTATTAATGGAACATGCAGTTAACAACCATATCCCCTCCGTGTTTATTTCTATGGACGCGGAGAAAGCCTTTGACAGGCTAAACTGGCAATTTCTGAAGGAGACACTTGCACAATTCGGCTTTGACTCAATTTTCACAGGAAAAATATTCTCCCTTTACAACAGCCCCCAAGCCAAAATAAAATTGAATGATACCTTGTCCCAGCCATTCTCAATCACAAATGGTACGAGACAGGGATGCCCCCTCTCCCCTATATTATTTATCCTCGCAATGGAGGTTCTAGCATCACATATCAGACATAATACAGACATACAGGGGTTCACAATTGCTCACCAGGAATATAAAGCTACCTTATACGCTGATGACCTCTTTCTCACACTAACACAACCCCATGACTCACTTCCCCCCCTCATTCAAACACTACACTTGTACGGCAATTTTTCAAATTTCAAATTAAATATTACCAAATCAGAATTGCTCCCACTTGGATTACAAACAGAGGAAATCACCGCAATACAAGCACTCATACACTTTCGCATACAACCGCGTTCTATAAAATACCTCGGAGTGTATATTTCACCCCATACACAAGTCACACTTGACACCAATTATAAAGTCATAGCTGACTCAATACAAAACATGCTGCGCTCCTGGAGCAATAAACCAATCTCATGGTTAGGCAGAATTAACTCAGTCAAAATGATTCTCCTCCCCAAACTACTATACCTCTTCCAAACCCTACCGATCCCAATCCCCAAATCTGTAATACACAACCTTCAAAAATCCTTCATCTCCTATATATGGCAACACAAAAGACCTCGGATAGCTACTGCCACCCTCTATCGCCCTAAGGAATTAGGTGGCCTCGGGATCCCAAACCTTATCCAATACAGACTGGCTAGCTTCTATACCAGAATAATACACTGGTGCAGACATTCAGTTCACAAAGAATGGGTTCTTTTAGAGCACTCGTTATCGCATACTTCACATCTTGGCAGCAAGTGCTGGTTGCATCCCACCAAAAGAAACTTACCTACATGTCTACCAACAATCACTAGAGAAACTTTAAAATTATGGGACTCATCCATAAAACAATATAACCACATCTCAACTGTACCCTCTCCGCTAACACCTCTTTGCGAAAATCCAGATTCTCCAATACCATTCCCCACCCACATAACTCAAACACCCCACATTGTAAACTCCTCTTCCTGCATTACAGTCATTCAAAACAGGAAAATCGAACCCTTAACCGAACTTGCCCCCATCCTGGAAAAAAAACAAATAGAATGGTTTAAATACCATCAACTAACAGACTTCCTTGCCAAACACCCACATAAGCTACAACTTTTTCACTCCCATACTGGTTTCGAAAGCAGCTGGATTTATGACACCCTTCACAAGGGCTTTCTATCTTTTACATACCAATTACTCATGCAGCCGAGCAGCATGTCCCTCCCCTCGTACACTCAAAAATGGGAAGCAGAGTTTGGCATTACACAAACCCCAAAGGAATGGCAAAAAATCTTCTCCTGCATGACAAAATCTTCCTCATCCATTTATGTAATGGAAATGATTGTTAAGTTACTATATAGATGGTACTACATGCCCCACCGGCTTCACACAATTTTCCCTACACACTCATCGGAATGCTGGAGAGGTTGCCAAAATATTGGCACCCCTACACATATATGGTGGATGTGCCCAGCAGCTCAAGCATATTGGGAAGCTATCAGAGTCAAATTCGAAAAAGTTCTCTCTCTAAGTCTCAAGCTTGATATCTGGTTTTTCATCTTTAATAAATTTACCAAAATAACTTGCAAACTTCGACTAGCTCTACTGACTATCATGACAAACTCAGCAAAGCGACTAATTCCCAAAAACTGGAAATGCAATACACTTCCATCTATCCCTGTTTGGAGAGAAACAACCACTCAGTCTCTCCAACTAGAAAAATATCGCTTTACTCGTAACAAACAAGCCGACTACCACTCGATTTACTTTTTGTGGGAGGAATATCTTAATCAGAAATCCCCCACACTTAAGACCACCACCCTCACATCCCCTCCTCAAACTCGAAATCACTGACTGCCCTTAGCTGACGGACTTGACGCTTTCTCTTATTACCTTAAACTGGACAGAGGATCAATTCAAAAGCCCGATAATCAACGACACAACAGTTTACACCTCTGCAGGAGCTATGTATGTATATATATTTATACATCCATTTGTATTGTTTATTGTATTTTTTCATTTATTTATTGATTTCATTTCTCTCTCACCTAGTTTAAATAACTTACCTATGCAACCTAAACTTGTTCATTGAAATAAATAAATAAATAAATATACCCACAACTCATTTATGTTGAAAAATTGTATCATGTTTCATGTATATGGAATCATTGTTATCACACTGTTGCATATGTAACTGTTTCAATTCTGCATTGTATGCAGCGATTTTATGTTCAATAAAGCTTTTGAAAACCAAAAAAAAAAAAAGTGACCAATCCATAGCTGAGAGTGTCTTATATAATAAAAAGTATATACTTACAATGTAAGACACCTATCCACATATAGCAGACAGCCAAACCAGTACTGAAACACATCAGCAGAGGTAATGGTACAATAGTATATTGTCGATCTATAAAGGGAGGCAGCAGATAAATCCCTGCAACCTATTTACAGAGAGCCTTATGAAAAGCTTTCCCATAGGGGAAAGCATGACATGATCAGGCAATACTACCTTTACATCCCTCAGACAGGAACTGGGCTTCAAAATGCTTAGAAGCACCTTTCACTAAAGAAATCAAGCACATCCTGCTTCACTACCTCCGAAGGAGGCAAAGTTTTTAAAAACTGATGTATGAGTGAGGTGGGAGGTGTAGTTATAGGCATTTGAGGTTTGGGAAACTTTGCCCCCTCCTGGTAGGAATGTATATCCCATAAGTAGCTAGCTTGTGGACTCTCACCACCTATATGAAAGATTTAAAAATAAATATATATATATATATATATATATATATATATATATATATATATATATATATATATATATATATATATATATATATAAGAAGTAAGTGAGTTGAATCCAGCACCATAGGTTTTAGTAAAATTTCTTTCCCACCTGTGTGCACGTTACCAAGGAGTATCAGCCAAACTCCAGTGTATACAGTCCATGTAAAAAACAAGGTAACAGCACCACAGCACACAATCTTCTTTTAAAGGTGAAAAATCTTTATTTGAGGTTTAGCAACCAGTAATATATATATAAATACAAAGTTTGGTTTAGCACATCCATTTGCAAATACACAACGAATTTTTAAATGCTGCAAAAAAATGCCTGCAAAAACATCTATTCTTTTAAATAAAATTGGGATCTTAGTCACACAATATGGCTATATTCTGCTTAGCCAGTCATCAACTTAAAAGTTGTCCCAATATTGACTGGTCCTAACACTACAGTCCTTTGCCTTAATGGGCTGAATAATTCCTGCTTTTTCTCTTCATAGTAGAATGAGACTCCCTGGCTTTATATACACAACTCCATTACACTGTCATGAGTACACCTGAGCTTGGGTGGGGTGCTTTAACCAATGGAAGATGGTCAGTCTCCCTTTTATTTTTAAATACATACATATGAATATTTCTTTAGAAATACATAGAACATAATCTGCTATGTGCAGAACATTGGAATGTGAAATATTTAACAGTAAATACACACCATAGCACTTTATTAATATATGAATATTGCATAAATATGCGTTAACATGTTTTCATCTACTTGAATGCAAAGTGCTCCAATGCACTTATTTTTGTCTATATATGTATGCATAATTATGTATTTATGTGTTTATATGTCTGTAAATACAAATATACACATAAAAATACATATGTACACACATATAAACACACACACACACACACACACTGTGTGTGTGTGTGTGTGTGTATATATATATATATATATATGTATATATATATATATATACACCCACATATACATACACACACACACATCCATATTTAGACATGCATATGTATGTATCTCTATGTTAAAGTCCGTATCCTGCGTTTATTTTTCTAACAACTGAGACCTCATATCTTTGAGCACTTTTTTGTGCATTTTTTAAAAATAATTATTAGATGTTGTTATTATGAGTGTAACTGTACTATGTAATCTATTTTTGTGCAACTGCTTTGTTTTGCGAAACAGTTAACCAGAGCTCTGAGGAGGCTTTAATCATTCTAACGTAAATCGTGATTTAGCGTTACTTTCAACTTGTAATATGAGCGCTAAACCTAATGCGCGCAAACATCCATGATAAACCCCCTCTCGCTCACGCGTAACAGTTAATGTGTAACTCATAATCTGGCCCAAAGGGATTTTGTAAATCTTTTTTTAAATGGTAACAGATAATGCCTTGGAGAAGCTTTCAATAGGCTTACTGTGCTGGTTCCAAGCTGAAAAACAAAATATATGCTTACCTGATAAATTTCTTTCTTTCCGGATATGGAGAGTCCACGACATCATCAATTATTAGTGGGAATATCACTCCTGGCCAGCAGCTGGAGGCAAAGAGCACCACAGCAAAGCTGTTAAGTGTCACTCCCCTACCCATAATCCCCAGTCAGTCGACCATAAGGAAAATGGAAAAAGGAATAGCACAAAGGTGTAGAGGTGCCCGAGGTTTAGTCAAAAAATAACTGTCTAAAATTTAAGGGTGGGGTTGTGGACTCTCTATATCCGGAAATAAATAAATTTATCAGGTAAGCATACATTTTCTTTTCTTTCCTAAGATATGGAGAGTCCACAACGTCATCAATTACTAGTGGGAACCAACACCCAGGCTAGAGGACACAGATGACTAGGGAGAAAGAACAAGACAGGCAGACCTAAACAGAGGGCACCACCGCTTGAAGAAACTTTCTTCCAAAAGAGGCTTCAGCCGAGGCAAAAGTATCAAATTTGGAAAAAGTATGCAGAGAGGACCAAGTTGCAGCCTTGCAAATCTGTTCCACAGAAGCTTCATTTTTGAAAGCCCAAGAAGAGGAGACAGCCCTCGTGGAATGAGCCGTTATTCTCTCAGGAGGCTGCTGACCAGCAGTCTCATAAGCAAAACCTTAGTCGCCTGTAGGTAGAATTTAAGAGCACATACAACATTCAAGTTGTGCAATAAATGTTCCTTATGAGAAGAAGGATTAGGACATAATTTCCTGATTAATATTTCCATCTAAAACCACTTTAGGGAGAAACCCCAATTTAGTATGAAGAACCGCCTTATCAACATGAAAAATAAGGTAAGGTGAATCACACTGCAAAGCCGAGAGTTCTGAGACTCTCAGAGCAGACGAGATAGCAATAAGAAACAAAACCTTCCAAAGTAACAACTTAAAGGGCCACACAACCCAAAATCTTTCTTTCATGATTCAGATAGAGAATAGAAATTTAAACAACATTACACTTTACTTCTATTATTTATTTTGCTTCATTTTTTAGATATCCTTAGTTGAAGAAAAAGCAATGCACATGGTGGGCCAATCACACGAGGCTTCTATGTGCAGCAACCAATCAGCAACTACTAAGCATATCTAAATATGCTTTTCAGCAAATAATATCAAGAGAATAAAACAAATTAGATAATATAAGTAAATTAGAAAGATGTTTAAAATTGCATTCTCTTTCTAAATCATGAAAGAAAAAATGTGGGTTTCATGTCCCTTTAATATCTATGGAATGCAATGGTTCAAACGGAGCCTGCTGTAAAACTTTAAGAAATAGCAGGGCCGCCACTAGAAATGTTGGGGTCCCTGACTTAACCACTGATCAGGGCCTCCCTCCCCCCGCACCTTTAATATGTGCAATTTTTGACCAAGTGACTAAAACATATATGCACTTTATTTTTAAGTGTAGTCAAACTTGGAAATGTTGTAAAGGTAGTAACACACAAACACAGAAACACACAGACACACTCATACACCGAAACACACACTCACACATAAAGGATTCACATATAGACACTCTAGCAGACACGCAAATAAACTACACTCAGACACCCAAACAGACACTCAGCACTTGTTTACATTGACCTGACAAGAAATGAGGTAGACTACAGTTTTGTCAAAAAAGGAGATTTACAAAACAAAATAATGAGTTCTGATTATCTTTTTGTCAAGGAAGATGCCAACTAAATGATGACAACAGCATGCAGTGGCTGAAAGGAAGGGCACTGAACTGCCTAAACAATAATTGAAAGGTTAAATTGAAAGGTGGATTGGTGACTTCTGGAAAGGTCCCACAAAAAGGAACAGACAATGGGCACACACAAACTCAAACACAAACTTGCACATACACCCAAGGAAACCCTGACAGAGATAGCCTCAGAAAACACACAAAGACATACACGCACACACACATACAGACACCCACAGAAAACACACAAAGACATACACACACAGAGAGACAACCACATAAACACACAAAGACATACATACACACACACACCCTCACTGAGACATCCACAGAAAAAACACAAAGACATACACACACTCTTACAGACACCCACAGAAAATGCACAGACATACACACACCCTCACAGAGACACCCACAGAAAACACACAGACATACGCACACACCCTCACAGAGAGATCCACAGAAAACACAGACATACATACACACACACACACACACACCCTCACAGAGATATCCATAGAAAACACACAAAGACATACACTCCCACCCTCACAGAGGCATCCAGAGAAAATACAGAAATATATACACACACCCTCACTGAGACATACATAGAAAAAGCACAAAGATATACGCACACACCCTCACAGACATTCACAGAAAATGCACAAAGACATATACACCCACCCTCACAGAGAGACCCACAGAAAAAAAAATACACACTCAGAGAAACAAACAAAAGCACAAAGACATAAACACAGACACCCACAGAAATACTCACAGGAGGTAAAATTTCTGCACATTGAATCCCCTAAATCAACAGTGCGTGACATGCATACTAAAAAAAAAACACTTTTTAAAGAATCATATTTGTAAATGTGCAAACAAAAATAATTCTGTGAATTCAAAATTGTACATTAATGATCTGGGTAGATGGCTAGATGAAGAAAAGTACTTTTGAAAGGTTGACATAAGTTTGTTTTTTCTCCCCCATATTCCCAAACCAAGTGCACCACTTCAAATATGGTGTCCAAATGTTCCCATCTGTCAGCTGTACTTATGGATTTTGAAAATTCTGTGCTCTATATGGTCTTGGTGGAGCCATAAGCTGTGGTACTCAGTCTCATACCATTAGATCTGGTTAAATGCAGGATTTAGACTTGTTTGTGTGTATTTCAAAATTAAGTCAGCTGTAGTCTAAACTGAACAGTGTTAAGTTAACCTGTCTCATTTCAAACACTGAGCAATCTTACGGCTAGATACGAGTTTTGCGATATGAGTAAAAAAGCAGCGTTAAGGCTCATAACGCTGCTTGTAGGTACAGCTGTACCGCACACTTTTTTCGCCGTACTGCAAATTAACTTACGCAATTTTCGTAAAGTCTTTTTTCAATGGGACTTCCATTGCGCCAGTATTAAAAGCTTTTTTTTTTTAGGCCAAAAGATTGGTACAGCCTATCCCGCAAGATTCGTAACGCATTCTAAAGTCAGTAGTTATGAGTTTTACACTACAGAGCTGTAGCATAAAACTCATAATTAAAGTGTTAAAAAGTACACTAACACCCATAAACAACCTATTAACCCCTAAACCGAGGCCCTCCCGTATCGCAAACACTAAAATAAAATTATTAACCCCTAATCTGCCGCTCCGGACATCGCCACCACTATAATACACATATTAACCCCTGAACTGCCGCACTACCGCCTCGCAAACACTAATTAAATATTATTAACCCCTAATCTGCTGTCCCTAACATTGCCGCCAGCTACATTACAGTTATTAACCCCTAATCTCCCGCAAACCACTATACTAAATTTATTAACCCCTAAACCTAAGTCTAACCCTAACCCTCCCTAACTTTAATATAATTCAAATAAATCTAAATAAAAACTACTATCATTACATAAATAATTCCTATATAAAACTAAATACTTACCTATAAAATAAACCCTAAGCTTGCTACAATATAACTAATAGTTACATTGTTGCTAGCTTAGGGTTTATTTTTTATTTTACAGGTAAGTTTGTATTTATTTTAACTCGGTAGAATAGTTATTAACTATTTACTAACTTCCTAGCTAATATAAATACAAATTTACCTGTAAAATAAAACCTAACCTGTCTTACACTAACACCTAACCTTACACTACAATTAAACCAATTACCTAAATGAAATACAATTTACTACATTAAATACAAATACCTAAATTACAACCCCCCCCACTAAATTACACAAAATAAAAAACAAATTACAAGATATTTAAACTAATTACCCCTAATCTAATAGCCCTATCAAAATAAAAAAAGCCCACCCCCCAAATAAAAATAAAACCTTTCCTAAACTAAACTACCAATAGCCCTTAAAAGGGCCTTTTGCGGGGCATTGACCCAAAGAAATCAGCTCTTTTACCTGTAAAAAAAAATACAAACAACCCCCCCAACAGTAAAACCCACCACCCACACAACCAACCCCCCAAATAAAAAGCTAACTAAAAAAACCTAAGCTCCCCATTGCCCTGAAAAGGGCATTTGGATGGGCATTGCCCTTAAAAGGGCATTTAGCTCTATTGCTGGCCAAACCCTAACCTAAAAATAAAACCCACCCAATAAACCCTTAAAAAAACCTAACACTAACCCCTGAAGATCCACTTACAGTTTTGAAGAGCCGACATCCATCCTCAACGAAGCCGGGAGAAGTCCTCAACGAAGCGGCAAGAAGTCCTCAACAAAGCTGGGAGAAGTCTTCATCCAAGCCGGGAGAAGTGGTCCTCCAGACAGGCAGAAGTCTTCATCCAGACGGCATCTTCTAGTTTCATCCATCCGGCGCAGAGCGTGTCCATCTTCAAGACATCCGGCGCAGAGCATCCTCTTCTTCTGACGACTCCCGATGAATGAAGGTTCCTTTAAGCGATATCATCCAAGATGGCATCCCTTAGATTCTGATAGAATTCTATCAGCCAATCGGTATTAAGGTTGAAAAAATCCTATTGGCTGATGCAATCAGCCATTAGGATTGAACTTCAATCCTATTGGCTGATCCAATCAGCCAATAGGATTGAGCTCACATTCTATTGGCTGTTCCAATCAGCCAATAGAATGCAAGCTCAATCCTATTGGCTGATTGGATCAGCCAATAGGATTTTTTCAACCTTTATTCTGATTGGCTGATAGAATTCTATCAGCCAATCGGAATATAAGAGACGCCATCTTGGATGATGTCACTTAAAGGAACCTTCATTCGTCGGGAGTCGTGGGAAGAAGAGGATGCTCCGCGCCGGATGTCTTGAAGGAAGGACCCGTTCTGTGCCGGATGGATGAAGCTAGAAGATGCCATCTGGATGAAGACTTCTGCCTGTCTGGAGGACCACTTCTCCCGGCTTGGATGAAGACTTCTCCCGGGTTCGTTGAGGACTTATTGCCGCTTCGTTGAGGACTTCTCCTGGCTTCGTTGAGGATGGATGTCAACTCTTCAAAACTGTAAGTGGATCTTCAGGGCTTAGCGTTAGGTTTTTATAAGGGTTTATTGGGTGGGTTTTATTTTTAGGTTAGGGTTTGAGCAGCAATAGCTAAATGCCCTTTTAAGGGCAATGCCCATCCAAATGCCCTTTTCAGAGCAATGGGGATCTTAGGTTTTTTTAGTTAGCTTTTTATTTGGGGGGGTTGGTTGTTTGGGTGGTGGGTTTTACTGTTGGGGGGTTGTTTGTATTTTTTATAGGTAAAAGAGCTGATTTATTTGGGTTAATGCCCCGCAAAAGGCCCTTTTAAGGGCTATTGGTAGTTTAGTTTAGGCTAGGGGTTTTTTTTATTTTGGGGGGGGCTTTTTTATTTTGATAGGGCTATTAGATTAGGCGTAATTAGTTTAAATATCTTGTAAATTGTTTTTTTATTTTGTGTAATTTAGTTTTTGTTTGTTTTTTGTAATTTAGGTATTTGTATTTAATTTACTTAATTGTATTTAATTTAGGTAATTGATTTAATTGTAGTGTAAGGTTAGATGTTAGTGTAAGACAGGTTAGGTTTTATTTTACAGGTAAATTTGTTTTTATTTTAGCTAGGTAGTTAGTAAATAGTTAATAACTATTTAGTAACTATTCTACCTAGTTAAAATAAATAAAAAACTTGCCTGTAAAATAAAAATAAACCCTAAGCTAGCTACTATGTAACTATTAGTTATATTGTAGCTAGCTTAGGGTTTATTTTACAGGTAAGTATTTAGTTTTAAATAGGAATTATTTAGTTATTAATAGTAGGTTTTATTTAGATTTATTTTAATGATATAAGTTAGTGGGTGTTAGGGTTAGACTTAGGTTTAGGGGTTAATAACTTTAGTATAGTGACAATGTTGGGGGCGGCAGATTAGGGGTTAATAAATGTAGGTAGGTGGCGGCGATGTTAGAGGCGGCAGATTAGGGGGTTAACAATATTTAACTAGTGTTTGAGAGGCGGGAGTATGGCAGTTTAGGGGTTAATATGTTTATTATAGTGTCGGCGACGTTGGTGACGGCAGATTAGAAGTTAATAAGTATAATGCAGGTGTCGGCAATGTCGGGGGCGGCAGATTAGGGGTTAATAAGTGTAAGATTAGGGGTGTTTAGACTTGGGGTGTAAACATAAATTTATTTCCCCCATAGGAATCAATGGGGCTGCGTTACAGAGCTTTACGCTGCTTTATTGCAGGTGTTAGGCTTTTTTTCAGCCGGCTCTCCCCATTGATGTCTATGGGGAAATTGTGCATGAGCACGTACAACCAGCTCACCACTGACTTAAGCAGCGCTGGTATTGGAGTGTGGTATGGAGCACAAGTTTGCTCTACACTCACTTCTTGTGTTTTAACGCCGGGTTTAGGAAAACCTGTAATACCAGCGCTGTAGATAAGTGAGCGGTGACAACAAAGTGCAAGTTAGCACCGCACCCCTCATAATGCAAAACTCGTAATCCAGCCATTTGTCTGAGAGTAACATTTTATGCAGATGTAAAAATATTAGATAACATGCCTCCTTGCATCTGTAAAGTCTTGCATAAAGGGGCAGTAAACTGGACTCTAATTTAAATATATATATTAATTAAAAAAACTCATATCTGCCAAAAGTGCACCTACCATTTGTGTATTGAGAAGGAAACATTTCTACATGGCTTTAAATATAGAATTTCTACAGCATTGTCAAATAATCATAAATACACTGCTACATATTGCTAAAAAAATGTATTTTATGGACCCCTGGCCCCACCATACAACTACTACCACACTGAAGTTACAATCCAAAATTGCACAAATAAATACATAAAAAACATTTACTAAGTAAGTCCTACCTCCTCTGCAAATGAAAGTGATCTGCCGTCTTACTCAGGCACACACTGTACAAACTTAAGTGCCAAGTCTGTCTCACACTGTGCATAGTGGTTTAGTGCACACTCAGAAATCCTCTCAAATGCTAATGATTTACTCCTTGTAATAAAATTTCCCACACTCAATAACACTCTGCTGTAGTACCCTCTGGTGGCTGCCAAAATGTTAAAAAAAAAAAATGTAAAATAAGTTGTTCTTGCCTCATGGTGCCCCCCTGGTCCATTGGGCCCCTGACAGGAGTCACCCTTGTCACCCCCTGATGGCGGCCCTGAGAACAAGGTTAAGGCTCCAAGGAGGAGCAACAGACTTAAACACAGGCCTGATTCTGACCCGGGCCTGACAAAAGGATTGAACATCTGGCACATCCACCAGACACTTGTGCAACAAAATAGATAATGCAGAAATCTGACCCTTCAGAGAACTGACTGACAATCCTTTCTCCAGACCTTCCTGGAGAAAAGACAAAATCCTAGGAATCCTGACCCTGCTCCAAGAGTAGCCCTTGGATTCGCACCAATAAAGGTATTTACGCCATACCTTATGGTAAATCTTTCTAGTAACAGGCTTGCGAGCCTGAATCATGATCTCAATGACGGACTCAGAAAAACCACGTTTAAACAGAAATAAGTGTTCCATCTCCAAGCAGTCAGCTTTAGAGAAATGAGATTTATAGGAATGGACCCTGAGTTAGAAGGTCCTCCCTCAGAGGCAACCTGCAAAGTGCAAGAGATAACATCTTCACTAGGTCTGCATACCAGATCCTGTGAGGCCACACAGGAGCTATTAGAATTACTGATGTTCTTTCCTGTTTGATACGAGCAGTGACTTGTGGAAGGAGAGCAAACGGACGAAACAGATATGCCAGACTGAAATCCCAAGGAACCCACCAGAGTATCTATCAGGGTGGCCTGCAGAACTCTTGACCTTGAACCATACCTTGAAAGCTTGGGGTTCCCTTGATGAACATACATTTTCTTCAAATAAGTCTCCAGCTTTTTCCTTAAAAGAGCAGCTATCGGACTTCCGGTAGGCGGGCTTGAGAAGCAGTCGCAACTGAGCAGAGCTCCGAGTATCAGAGCTGATATAAATATAAAATCACCCTTATCTACTGCTTTGCCCCACACTCTAAGGATTTGTCGGGAGGTGAGAATCTTCGCCGACCTTTGGACAGCAGTGTGTGGACCTATCCATCAGATCCAGCGACCAGGAGCCCAGAAAAGGAAAACAGGCGCCATTTCCTAACGCGCCGCCATATAGGCCGCCTCCATCACAGACCGGTAAAGACCCTGACCCGGAGCCTATCTACACGGAGCCGGATGAAACATATACAGTCTCCGGAGGAATAACACAGAGGGAGAGGTGGAAGGAGACCCCTTCAGCCCCCCTCCCGACAGAGCAGAACGGAGTATTGAGGAGCGGAGGTCTGGGGTACTTATAAAGCATCCAAGACACAGAAAAGCCATAATTGACAACGCAAGCCCAATTTAAGATAACGAAGGGCTGAATCTGGGTCCGGTACAGCAGACAAACACCGATCGCTAGGACCACAGACAGAAAGGTAATCAATCCGCAAGGTGGTGCGGCGCACCACGAGGCCGAGGCCTAGCACATTTAAATTACACTCACAGCAGCACAAAGAACAGACCTGCATTAAAGGGATAAAATATCAACATAAACTCCTTTTATTATACACTAAAAAGGGACTTCAAAACTCAATAACTGACAAAGGCTAAAATATTTTAAACCCCCACAGTGGCTAAGAACATTAATCGCTGAGGCCCTGGAAAGGGCACAGCCACTGCTCCCCACTGCTGCAGCCCTAACATATAATACCCCACATTGGATTACTATAGACTGTTGGGAGAGGGGCACTTTTGGCTTTGACAAGAGTTTGGGAACGAAAGAAAGCATAAAACAGTTTTACAGAACAGAGATGTCAATAATCACTGGAGCCACAGAGCAAGCACTGTAATAAATACAGACCTTTCTAGAACCCACTGCTCTGCTAGTGGACAGTACAATAACAACTTGCATACAACCTGACATCAGGAGGATAGAGAGTGTCGATGAAAGTCGACAAATTCTTCTACAAACTACCACCTACAACAGCAACAGACATGTCACACAGGACAAAAAAACGCTGAAAATAAAAAGCAGCAAAAATATTCTACAGAACCCCACTTAGATATCCCTGCACTGGCTGACCAGGGGACCCCTCCGGGGCTCGATCACAATGCCTTGCTACAGGAATTGAAGTCATTTTTCCTTCCAAAAATGGACTCTTTACAAATGGGAGTAGATACACTAACCTGTGAAGTGCGCCAATTTGCCTCTAGAATTAACGCTGCAGAAACCCGCATCTCAGATGTGGAAGATAGACAGGCAACAGCTGACACAACCATTAAACAGCTGGTTAAAAAATCACAGTTGCTTCAGGACCGTATAGACGACCTGGAAAACAGGAGCCGTCGCAACAACTTGCGTATAGTAGGCATTCCAGAATCTATCAAAGGGAAAGGCCTGCTGGAATTTACGGCACTCACTTTTCCCAAACTCTTAGGCATACACTCTGATATTTTGCCGATAGATGTAGAAAGAGTGCACCGCATAGGCCCGGAAAGAGGCCTGGAGCAGGTCAAGGCCAAACCGAGACAAGTCATATTTAGGTGTTTGAACTTTCAGGAAAAACTTAAAATCCTAAGGGCTTACAGGGCTCGCAAAGAAGTGTTATATGAGGGTTCTCGACTCCTCCTCTTTCAGGACTTCTCCATGGAGGTCACAAAGCAAAGAAAGGAATTTGCACCATTGTGTTCGCAACTACATGAACAAGGGAGACAAGTGGCCTTATTGTTCCCAGCAAAGCTGAGACTACAAACACCTCATGGGCCCAAGTTTTTCCATTCACCCCAGGCTCTAAAGAGCTATCTAGCCACTGAACAGCGCCAACACCCTGAATGAGGATAATTTTTCTTCTTCTTGTATTGCCTGAACTGAACTTGCCCTCTATGGAATGGGTGGACATGCACAGGTGTTCAAAAAGCGCACCAACTGACTTTCTGAACCAATCGTACTGGAACACAACATGAAGAAAGAAAGAAATCTATGGACCACAAGGATGGTCTGTTATGGAGGGAGGTCGCCCCTGACCTCCAGGGTAATGTCACACAATTTTAAAGTGCTAGTTAATTATAATGCTGCAACTTGCTCTAATGTTATAGTAGGTTTGAATGTTATAATATGTTTGAATGTTTTATATTATTTTAAATTGTTTTTGTTTTTACTGATATGGCTGCTACTCAAAGCTAAGGATGGAAAAAAAAATGATCACTGATACGGGTAAGACGTATATGTATTATTATATTGTTAATTGTTTTACACATGTTTTAGAATGGATGACCAAGAAATTTCACACGCACAAGGTGCGCCCTCTAACAAGGGAGATTGGGAGAATGTTTATAGAGCTATGTAGGAGAAGTCTTAGTACTGGGAGAGAAAGGAAAAAAGGGGGAAAATCAGTCTACTGTAATAATCACGACCCGCAGAGTAGGAGAAACCTTAATACACGCACACAAACATATCACCAAAAACACAGACGATATGACTCCACAACCAACACATAAACTTAACATGACTAGCAAACACTACTATCTGACAAGTGATGTCAAAGATGGTTGGGGAGGCGGAGTCGTTGGGTATGTGGGACTAGAACTGCATATCCTCTCCAAAATGACAGACAATCATCTCAATTCTCAGACAGAGACACAGCTAAAGCAACCGGACCGACATTTAGAACTGCCCTCAAGGGGTTGGAAAACATTTTTAACACCTCACAGATATGCAAGAGGTCTGGTGTCTTACTTACAAGGTGAAATCAGAATGTTCCCCTATTGCCCCGTCTTCCCCCTCTCCCTCGCCTCCCCTCCCCTCCTGTCCCTTCCCTGCCTTCCCCTTCCCCCCTTTTCTTCTTCTTCCTCTTCTTCCTCTTTTCCCTCTCCTCCCCTTTTTTTTTTTTTTTTCTCAAACATAACACAAATGCACACACATGCCACATAAGATAATAACGTGGAACGTGGGGGGTCTTAACACACCCATCAAACGCAAAGCAACCCTCAACCATCTTAGAAAGTTGGGAGCAGATATTGCAATGCTTCAGGAGACACACCTTACGGATGCAGAACACCAGAAGCTACAGAAAGACTGGGTCAAACAGGTGGTCTTTCTATCACACACTAGTGCCACCCGGGGTTTAGCCATAGTATTTGGAAAAAGGGTAACAGTTAATGTAAAAAGCACACACTTAGATCCTAGCTGCAGATATATGTTGGTTGAGGCAACAGTGGACACCGTAGATTACCTATTTTGCAACTTGTATGCTCCTAACCATAGAGACATGAGATTCTGGCAAGACTTAATAAAAACGCTAGCTCCCCACATGGGATCTAAGCTGATTATAGGAGGGGACTTCAACATCTCCCCCACACATACCCTAGACAGACAATGGCTGGAACCACTTAGTGTTAAAGACCCCAAAAGGAATTATAAAGCCAAGTATGAATCTAAAATATTTAACATGTTTAACACAGATACCAATACATGTGACATATGGAGATTACATAACCCAGAGGGTAGGGAGTACACATGCTTATCGAAAGCCAAACACACACTGTCCAGAATAGACCTTTTTCTGATTGCCAACAAACTGTGTGAGGAAGTGCATAGCTGTAAAATACACGACATACTAATTTCAGATCACGCGCCGGTGGAGCTGACACTGAGAACTGCTAAGCAACACACAAATAGGAACATGCTGCGTTTTCCCACCTACTTAGTTAAGTCGGAAACTTTTGTTAAATTCCTGCAGCATTCTTGGACAGACTACGCAACGGACAATGCAATACACGCAGATAACCCTACACTTTTCTGGGAAACAGCTAAAACAGTACTGGCAGGCAATGTGATCTCCTATGTCGCAAAAGTAAAACCCAAAACTCAATATAGATATAGGACCTTACAACAGCAGCTAGGGCAGGCCTACCACTCATACCTTCAGTCTGGGTCAAGAACGACATATGATAAATACATAACCGCTAAGACAGACTTAGAAACCTTTACGAAACAACAAGCGGCCGCAGGACTGTTAAAGACTGCAGGCAGACTCTATAGATTCGGAAGCCGGGCAGGCAAACTGTTAGCGACCATGACCAAACCACACACTATAAAGACTGGAGTGGCTGCTTTGAGATGGAAAGACAAGACGCATACCAGACCTGAAGACATAGTGAGATGCTTTGAAAAATATTATACACACCTGTACACTAGACAGACATCAGCACCAAAAGAAACCCTGGCCCAATTCTGGAACTCAGTGGAACTGCCTCAAATCAACTCAGATCAGAGGGACACATTGAATGCCCCAATTACACAAGATGAATTAAGTAACACTATTAGAGATCTACCCCTGGGTAAGACACTGGGTCCAGATGGACTACCATCTGAATTCTACAAAGCCCTGCAGCCACAGTTAGCCTCCACACTCATCAGGGTGTTTAACACCCTGATACTAACAGATGCGCTTCCCTCCAGAGAGTTCACAGCGGCCCACATTACATTGATCCCCAAGCCTGGCAAAGATCACTCATTACCAGAGTCCTACAGACCGATATCACTCTTAAACGTGGATTACAAGCTATTCACAAAGATTATGGCGAATAGGCTAAGGACTATCTTACCAGAACTGATCAACTCGGATCAAACTGGTTTTGTATTCAAGCGCACTTCGGTAGTAAACCTCCGCAGGGTGCTCCATGTCATAGAGCATTACTGGTCGGCGAGGAGGAGTGGTATAGCACTGGAATCATCGGAGGCCTTTCTGCTGTCTCTGGACGCGGAGAAGGCCTTCGATAGGGTAGAATGGCCACATTTGATGGACTCACTGCATAGGTTTGGCTTTGATGGTCCATTCTTGAATGTACTAGGTAAGATTTATAACACACCGGTGGCACGAATCCTCACTAACGGAATCTTTTCGGATGACTTCCCTCTCCAAAGGGGTACCAGACAAGGATGCCCCCTGTCCCCGCTGCTGTTCAACCTAGCGTTGGAACCGCTGGCGATAAAGCTCAGACACACCTTCCCAGGAATTGTAATAAATGGCATCCCCCTCCACCTTGCGCTATACGCAGACGATATGCTGCTGTTTGTGGATTCTCCACGAACACACGTACCCAACATCCTCCAGACGATTGCTGACTTTGGCAGCTTCTCTGGGTACAGGATAAATGCCGCCAAATCCGAAGTATTATGGCTTAGTAAGCATCCACACTCTACGCACGACTTCCCTTTTGTGGAAGTAGCAGACAGACTGACATACCTAGGCATTCATCTGCATAGGGACCCCTCAAAAATCTATAGACTAAATATCTCGGAGAAATGTGCCCAATTGTCTTCCCAGTTATCCAACTGGCTCAATCTCCCACTAGGGCTATCGGGTCGGGTCAACCTGGTCAAAATGACAGTGTTGCCCAAAATACTATACCCCTTATGCTGCCATTTCTCATGAACAAAACAGACACACAGTTACTCACTCGAGCACTGTCACAATTCATCTGGAAAAGAGGCAAACCGAGAATATCGATGGAAAAACTCCAACTCCCATACTCAGCAGGGGGGCTGGGCCTGCCAAACATCAGACTATATAACTGGGCGGCACTAGCCAGACTGGTCATAGACTGGCAACTTGGTACAGGGCACTTCAGTGAAACTAGACTTGAGGGAGCAATGGTGGCACCCACTGCGCTGTCCTACCTGCCCTATGGGAGTGGAAAGACGCTTCCATCTGAGGTATACAACAATATGATGTATGCGGATCCTTTAAAGGCATGGCAAAAAATCCATAAATATTTAAAGACTGATACACCCACACCAAAATTCATCCCGATAATGGGAAACCCAGACTTCCCTGCAGGGAATGACCAAGAGCCATTCCGACTCTGGAGTAGAGCTGGCTTAACAATGATTGGAGATGTACACGGTACGATCATTTCAAGAATTAAGAGCCAAATACCACTTCTCGAACAAACACTTCTACGCCTACTTGCAGTTGCGCCACTATGTGGTGTCGATGCAGTCCTCTAGGGCGGGGTTCTGGGTGGCGCCGCCTTTCGCAATCTCGCAGACGCTGTTCAGGGTCGGGATCTTCTCACTGTCCCACATTTACACCCGATTAATACAACAGAAAGAGTCTCAGATCCTAGATGACATATTGATGAGGCACAATAACAATTGCTCAATAGAAATGACGAAACAGGACATTAAAGAGAGTTTAGAACGCACACAACAAGCGACACTGGCGATATCACACAGAGAGGCACAGGTTAGGATTCTACACATGGATTACATCACTCCACATAGACTATCTAAATGGGACAGGAAAATCCCGGACCGCTGTGTTAAATGCGGAGCTGCAGCCCCATCATTCCAACACTACTTCTATACCTGCCCGAAGATTAGGAGGTTCTGGGGTCAGTGTCAATACTGGCTCAGAGTTACCCTACAGACTGAGATAGTATTCACAGAGGCAGAGATTTTTATGCTGAATTGGGGTGACGCACATAAGAAAATACACAAATTCCTCACGCTATACACAATACTAGCCAGGCAATGTATTCTCAAGAGATGGCTGACAAGGCAAGCACCAACAATAGCACAACTAAAACACCTGCTGTTTAAACAACTTTTTGTGGAGCAATATGACGTTAGACTTGACACAAAACACAGGCTACGCCCCTTCCTTCGGAAGTGGAGCCTCTTTTTAGACACGCTGGACTCAAGTATTCGTAATCAAGTACTAAAACCTTTTGCTCATCTGGAAACAATGCTACAAATAAATATGAGAGGAGGGATAGGACATACGGAGAATAGCGCACAAGATCAGGTACCCTTCGAAGTGATGTTATTCTAGGAGGGAGAGGGGAATGAAACGCTAAATTCAATGGGGTGTTTGGATCAGACCCACACATGACAACTCACAATTTAACTTTTTTTTTTTTTTTCTTCTTTCTTTCTCTCTCACTCCCCCCTCTGCTCTTCCCCTCTCCTCCCCCCTCTCACCAATCCCCTTCAGCCCAGCCTAGACACAGAGATGTTCATGGTTAAATAGCTAATGACTTCTTGGTCAACATGTATGTATGTATATAGTTAAGTTAATTTACATTGTTTAAAATTGGAAAATACCTTTAGGAATTGGGTGTACACTCGCAAGCCATGACTTGAAATATGGTCAATGGACACTACCTCTGAGATTTGTCAACCCTGCAATATTGTTTCTTGAACATTTAACAGCGATAATGTAAACCACACAATTGTATAGTTGTCTGTATGCGGAGTTTAATGTCTATGTAACATGGAAATGTTATGATCACCTAAAATATGGACAATGGACACTACCTAGGAGATCTGTCAACCCTGCAATATTGTTTCTTGAACATTTAACAGCGGTAATGTAACCCACACAATTGTACAGTTGTCTGTATGCTGAGTTTAATGTCTATGTAACATGGAAATGTTGTGATCACCTGATTCCTTTAATAAAAACGAATTAAAAAAAAAAAAAAGAGCAGCTATCCTCTATAGGAATAGTAGTTCTCTTAGCCAGAGTAGAACTGGCCCCTTCTACTTTAGGCACCGTACGCCATGAATCTAGTCAGCGACAGGAAACATTTCTTTTTAAAAAACAGGAGACGGGGAAAAAGGTATCCCTGGTTTCTCCCATTCCTGCGCAATAATCTTCGTTGCACTGTCTGGAACAGAAAACACTTACACAGAGGAAGGAACATTAAAGTTTACTTGATTTCTTAGGGTTAACAACGACGGGCGGGTCAGAGTCGTCCAAAGTATCCAAAACCTCCTTTAACAATACACAAAGGTGTTCAAGCTTAAATCTGAAGGATACTACTTCAGCATCAGATGAAGGAATAATACTGTCCAAATCTGAGATTTCACCCTAAGAGGCTACCAATGTATCCTCCTCATCAAACTTATGAGAAAGGGAAACCTGAGTAGCAGTAGGTGGAACAGAAACCTTAATCTGAATTTCTAATTTCCTCTTGCCTTTTCCCTTTAACATAGGAAAAGCAGATAAAGCAGCAGATACCGCTGAAGATACATGTGCAGCAATTTCTGCAGGCAAATAAACTCCTCCAGGAGGCTCAGAGAAACTGCAGGGCACTGTGTATGATGCCATAGAGGCTTGGGACGCTTGAGGAAAAGCTGTGGCATTGACTGAACACCATCATCCTGAGAGACATGAGGCTTAAACAAAAAATTATCTTTATCTATTAAAGACTTATTTTAAACATGAAGAACAGAAATGTCTAGGAAAAACAATTTGGTCCCCAAGGGACAATCATTTATTCATAGGAACAGACACCTGTTCCAAGATCATGAAAAATATGCCCCCAATCACTTTATTTTAAAGAGGACTTAAAATCCCACTGTAGTATAGTGGTAAGCATCCAGGATTGGAAGTTTGTGTTTAAATCCAGACTAGGATGTGTTACTTTATTTATTAAAGCCTTTTCTAGAGGAATAATATGCACTTCCACATTGAAGATATTTAAATGAATGATTCTACCTAGAACTCGTTAATTAACCATGTAAAACACTTTAAGCAATGTCTTCACTCAGAGAGACTCAACAAAGATGCCGCTCTGTTCTCAACCTGGAGAAAGAGGCGTGGTCACATGACTAAACTCAGCAAGAGCCGAAATGACGCCACTCCACTTCTCACTAGAAGAAAGGAGGTGGGAACACAAGATCGGCATAGAAATGAAGCGTGCATATTATTAACATTGCGCTTCATTCTGCCGAAAAGATTTAGCCCAATGACAGAGAGAGCTGCTACATCACAATTCTACAAAGCTTTCAATCCTTAGCAATAGTGCCGCTCCGTATGAAATCTAGAAGAGCGGAAGAGACGGGACACATGACTAGTCCCATAGAAATTGCGCAGCTAATAGAAACAGCCACCATTGCAAATTGCTCTATTAAAATATACTGTTCAGACCTACAGTGGCATGCTAACAGAAACAAATAGCCCAACAGAAAATTAATCTGACATTAATTATAAACATAAGAGGCATAAATAATAAATTAGTGGTAATATTAACCCCTAATGAACCTCTAAACGTTAGAACACATGAGCCAAAAATAAAGAGCCAAATAATCAGGGAATACTATATCATAAAAAGTATTATCCCCTAGTCTCATGTCACAAGAAGTGCCTGCATCCTGCTCTAAAATATCCTTCTAAAGGTTATAAATGTCCCAGATAATGCTGCAGTTTAAATCACATAAGTGCAAGTCCCCAATACCTACAAGACAAAAGCACTTACCTGCAGTCTAGCCGTCCAGCAGGAGGACAGTATACAAGGTGTGGGAGGACACATACTCTTTACAGAGACCTGTAGAAAAAAGAAAGAACAGAGTAAACTTACTCTGACTTTCTACATTAGGGCAGCGATATGTTAGGAAACGCAGCAAGGCCCACCTTACAAGTTCCTAACTGCTTTAAAGCCACCAATACTCTACTGCAGAGATTGACGTGGACTACAGCTAGACCCAAAAATCTTGCTTGTAGTGAAAGGAAATCAAATTTTCTTCAGACACCAAACCTTCACCTTCTCCATTGACAGAGATAAAAGAGAATGACTGGGGATTATGGTTAGGGTAGTGACACTTAACAGCTTTGCTGTGGTGTGCTTTGCCTCCTCCTGCTGGCCAGGAGTGATATTCCCACTAGTAATTGATGACGTTGTGGACTCTCCATATCTTAGGAAAGAAAAAGGCTTTATCGGATAATAAACAGCCCCAATAAGCATGTTGCTGAAACAAAATCTAAGCTATAGTGTTTAATTGTACCTTGTTCTTTCCGGTTCTCAGTCCCTCCCCGGGACTTAATGTCTGTAATATCTTTGTGGGACACCAGGAACAGAACCACCTCCCCTTTTTCATTCTTGATAGGCACAACATCCAGCAAGCACCAGAAAGGGAAACCTGCGAAGCATAACATTTATTTTATGAATGATTTAATAACGCTGCTAGTGCTATATTTTATATATTTTAATTCCAATTCACTAAACGTAATGAGTATTTCCAATCTATCTTTGCAATTAAAAGCCAATTGTCTACAGAAGAGTAAAAAAAGAATATAATCTAATAATATAATCTAATACTAACTTATTTTATTTTCATGATGTAACAGTATTTATGATAACCCCAGCAGAGCTTTTATTTGTCTGGTAAGCAAAACACTGTACTTTAACATATAGTAACTAGTTATAGAGATATGAAATTATATGAACTACACACTAATGACAATTACAGAACATTATGTGTTGGAGTATTGCGCCAAGTTCTAAAAAATGTAATATACTGAATTTAGATAATAGATTTCCTAGGCAAAGGTTCCTCTGTCATTGTTGTCATAAATGTTGTCAAGGGATTTTACTGCTTCCATAATCACTGTTATATTCCATTACAAACACAACAGAGTTGAAAAATAATATAGAAATCCCCAATGCCGCCACGTATTGGATGCACTTTACAGCCATGTAACACAAAAAGACAAAAGAAAGCAGACTAGAACATATGTGTATGAATTTGTCAAATTATATATCTGGTCTATCTATTAAAAACTAAAAACACTCTGTGGTTAAAATGTCAAATAATTGGACACAAAGTTTGTTTCTCTGGAATAATGCTTTCATAATATAATTTCACACAAGAATGATTTACAATGATCATGTATTGATAATCTCTAGCTAAAATAACCATATTTACATCATACTACACAATAATGGGTCCCTATAGGTTGAAACAGCTGTCTGTGATTAGGCATTTTGGCATTGCATCAAAATCCACTTTCCGTTAAAAAATTGCATGCAGCAGCAAACATTTCAAAAGTAATTCTGACCTAGATTAGGTTGATATCTCTTAAAAGACATAAGAGTATGAATGCACACTTTTTTTTTAACTTTTCAAACTTTATTGGAATTAATACATTTTCACATACAATGCAAAGTATATACACTAAGTTATTTCATTCAGTTTACCAACATTTTTGTGTACACATGCATTAATATGTTTTCACTGACTGGAAATAAAGTACACTATGGGGCCTAGTTATCAAGCCGTCAACCTCAAATACGCTGGAATTCCGCAGCGTATATGTGGCGAGGCTGATTCGCCTTAGTTATCAAAGGCTAAAGACCGGCAAAAGTAGAATTTTGTGACGTAAACTTCGATCCGCCGGACTCAGTCCGACACAGATCGATTCTTATTTCACTCCAGATGTTCCGCACACAAGTGCGGCACAATCTGACTACTTTTGCTAGTTATCAAAAAAGGTAGGAAAAATCTGATTGGCTGATGGAATCAGCCAATCAGATTCAAGTTCAATCCGATTGGCTGATCCAATCAGCCAATCAGATTGAGCTCACATTCTATTGGCTGATCGGAACAGCCAATAGAATGCAAGCTCAATCTGATTGGCTGATTGGATCAGCCAATCGGATTGAACTTGAATCTGATTGGCTGATTCCATCCTAATATAGCTATAATATATATTGTAGCTATTTTAGGATTTATATTTATTTTATAGGCAACTTTGTATTTATTTTAACTAGGTACAATAGCTATTAAATAGTTATTAACTATTTAATAGCTACCTAGTTAAAATAATTACAAAATTACCTGTAAAATAAATCCTAACCCAAGTTACAATTAAACCTAACACTACACTTCTATCAATAAATAAATTAAATCAATTAACTACAAGTACCTACAATTACCTACAATTAAATAAACTAAACTAAATTACAAAAAATAAAAAAGATTACAAGAATTTTAAGCTAATTACACCTACTTTAAGCCCCCTAATAAAATAACAAAGCCCCCCAAAATAAAAAATTTCCCTACCCTAATCTAAATTAAAATAGTTAACAGCTCTATTAGCTTACCAGCCCTTAAAAGGGCTTTTTGCGGGGCATGCCCCAAAAAAATCAGCTCTTTTGCCTGTAAAAAACCACAATACCACCCCCCAACATTACAACCCACCGCCCACATACCCCTACTCTAACCCAAACCCCCCTTAAATAAACCTAACACTACCCCCCTGAAGATCTCCCTACCTTGAGTCGTCTTCACTCAGCCGAGCACCGATGGACCAAAAGAAGACATCCGGAGCGGCAGAAGTCTTCATCCTATCCGGGCAGAAGAGGACATCCGGACCAGCAGACATCTTCATCCAAGCGGCATCTTCTATCTTCATCCATCCGACGAGGAGCGGCTCCATCTTCAAGACCTCCGGCACGGAACATCCTCTTCTACCGACGACTACCGACGAATGAAGGTTCCTTTAAGTGACGTCATCCAAGATGGCGTCCCTCGAATTCCGATTGGCTGATAGGATTCTATCAGCCAATCGGAATTAAGGTAGGAAAAATCTGATTGGCTGATTGAATCAGCCAATCAGATTCAAGTACAATCCGATTGCCTGATCCAACCAGCCAATCAGATTGAGCTCGCATTCTATTGGCTGTTCCGATCAGCCAATAGAATGCAAGCTCAATCTGATTGGCTGATTGGATCAGCCAATCAGATTTTTCCTACCTTATTTCCGATTGGCTGATAGAATCCTATCAGCCAATCGGAATTCGAGGGACGCCATCTTGGATGACATCACTTAAAGGAACCTTCATTCATCGGTAGTCGTCGGTAGAAGAGGATGTTCCGCGCCGGAGGTCTTGAAGATAGAGCCGCTCCTCGTCGGATGGATGAAGATAGAAGATGCCGGTCCGGATGTCCTCTTCTGCCCGGATAGGATGAAGACTTCTGCCGCTCCGGATGTCTTCTTTTGGTCCATCGGTGCTCGGCTGAGTGAAGACGACTCTAGTTAGGGAGATCTTCAGGGGGGTAGTGTTAGGTTTATTTAAGGGGGGTTTGGGTTAGAGTAGGGGTATGTGGATTGTAATGTTGGGGGGTGGTATTGTGGTTTTTTTACAGCCAAAAGAGCTTATTTCTTTGGGGCATGCCCCGCAAAAAGCCCTTTTAAGGGCTGGTAAGGTAATAGAGCTGTTAACTATTTTAATTTATGGTAGGGAAATTATTTATTTCGGGGGGCTTTGTTATTTTATTAGGGGGCTTAGAGTAGGTGTAATTAGCTTAAAATTCTTGTAATCTTTTTTTATTTTTAGTGGGGTTTTTTTTGTAATTTAGTTTAGTTTATTTAATTGTAGGTAATTGTAGGTACTTGTAGTTAATTGATTTAATTAATTTATTGATAGTGTAGTGTTAAGTTTAATTGTAACTTAGGTTAGGATTTATTTTACAGGTAATGTTGTAATTATTTTAACTAGGTAGCTATTAAATAGTTAATAACTATTTAACCCCTTAATGACCACAGCACTTTTCCATTTTCTGTCCGTTTGGGACCAAGGCTATTTTTACATTTTTGCGGTGTTTGTGTTTAGCTGTAATTTTCCTCTTACTCATTTACTGTACCCACACATATTATATACCGTTTTTCTCGCCATTAAATGGACTTTCAAAATATACCATTATTTTCATCATATCTTATAATTTACTATAAAAAATATTATAAAATATGAGGAAAAAATGGAAAAAAACACACTTTTTCTAACTTTGACCCCCAAAATCTGTTACACATCTACAACCACCAAAAAACACCCATGCTAAATAGTTTCTAAATTTTGTCCTGAGTTTAGAAATACCCAATGTTTACATGTTCTTTGCTTTTTTTGCAAGTTATAGGGCCATAAATACAAGTAGCACTTTGCCATTTCCAAACCACTTTTTTTCAAAATTAGCGCTAGTTACATTGGGACACTAATATCTTTCAGGAATCCCTGAATATCCATTGACATGTATATATTTTTTTTTAGAAGACATCCCAAAGTATTGATCTAGGCCCATTTTGGTATATTTCATGCCACCATTTCACCGCCGAATGCGATGAAATAAAATTTTTTTTTTACTTTTTCACAAATTTTTTCACAAACTTTAGGTTTCTCACTGAAATTATTTACAAACAACTCATGAAATTATGGAATAAATGGTTGTAAATGCTTCTCTGGGATCCCCTTTGTTCATAAATAGCAGACATATATGGCTTTGGCTTTGCTTTTTGGTAATTAGAAGGCTGCTAAATGCCACTGCGCACCACACGTGTATTATGCCCAGCAGTGAATGGGTTAATTAGGGAGCATGTAGGGAGCTTCTAGGGTTAATTTTAGCTCTAGTGTAGTGTAGTAGACAACCCCAAGTATTGATCTAGGCCCATTTTGGTATATTTCATGCCACCATTTCACCGCCAAAAGCAATCAAATAAAAAAAAATGTTCACTTTTTCAAACTTTAGGTTTCTCACTAAAATTATTTACAAACAGCTTGTGCAATTATGGCACAAATGGTTTTAAATGCTTCTCTGGGATCCCCTTTGTTCAGAAATAGCAGACATATATGGCTTTGGCGTTGCTTTTTGGTAATTATAAGGCCGTTAAATGCTGCTGCGCATCACATGTGTATTATGGCCAGCAGTGAAGGGGTTAATTAGGTAGTTTGTAGGGAGCTTGCAGGGTTAATTTTAGCTTTAGTGTAGAGATCAGACTCCCACCTGACACATCCCACCCCCTGATCCCTCTCAAACAGCTCTCTTCCCTCCCCCACCCCACAATTGTCCCCGCCATCTTAAGTACTGGCAGAAAGTCTGCCAGTACTAAAATAAAAGGTATTAAAAAAAATATATATTTTTTTTAGCATATTTACATATGCTGCTATGTAGGGTCCCCCCTTAGCCCCCAACCTCCCTGATCCCCCCAAAATAGCTCCCTAACCCTCCCCCTCTGCCTTATTGGGGCCATCTTGGGTACTGGCAGCTGTCTGCCAGTACCCAGTTTGCAAATAAAAATGTTTTTTTTATTATTTTTTTTATTTGTTTCTGTAGTGTAGCTTCCCCCCCCACAGTCCAATACCCCACCAGCCAAACCGATCAACAAATAAATATATAAACCCCTTTGATCCCCACTTCTAAGAAAAAACTTTCTGTAGCGTAGTGGTTCCCACCCGCTCCCTCCCCGTGCACGCGCCCGCCTGGCCTCCCCGTGCACGTGCGCGCGTCCGTGCGCGTCCCCCCGGTCGTCCCCGCCCCCGATCCCGCCCCCCTCCGCATCACAAAGGCCATCGATGGCCGCCACCCACCTCCCACACCGGCTCCCACCCACCAACGAACATAGCCGTTAATGTCCGGTGCAGAGAGGGCCACAGAGTGGCTCTCTCTGCACCGGATGGCTAAAAATGGTTATTGCAGGATGCCTCGATATCGAGGCATCACTGCAATAACCGGAAAGCAGCTGGAAGCGAGCAGGATCGCTTCCAGCTGCTTTCCACACCGAGGACGTGCAGGGTACGTCCTCAGGCGTTAACGGCCTTTTTTTTGAGGACGTACCCTGCACGTCCTCGGTCATTAAGGGGTTAATAGTTATTGTACCTAGATAAAATAAATACAAAGTTGCCTATAAAATAAATATAAATCCTAAAATAGCTACAATATAATTATTCGTTATATTGTAGCTATATTAGGGTTTATTTTACAGGTAAGTATTTAGTTTTAAATAGGAAGACTTTAGTTAATAATATTTAATTTATTTCGTTAGATTAAAATTATATTTAACTTAGGGGGGTGTTAGGGTTAGGGTTAGACTTAGCTTTAGGGGTTAATACATTTATTAGAGTAGCGGCGAGGTCCGGTCGGCAGATTAGGGGTTAATACTTGAAGTTAGGTGTCGGCGGATTAGGGGTTAATACTATTTATTATAGGGTTTTTGAGGCGGGAGTGCAGCGGTTTAGGGGTTAATACATTTATTATAGTGGCTGCGAGGTCCGGTCGGCAGATTAGGGGTTAATTATTGTAGGTAAGGTAGCGGCGACATTGGGGAGGCAGATTAGGGGTTAATAAATATAATATAGGTGTCAGCGATGTTGTGGGCAGCAGATTAGGGGTACATAGGTATAATATAGGTTGCTGCGGTGTCCGGAGCGGCAGATTAGGGGTTAACAATAATATGCAGGGGTCAGCGATAGCGGGGGCGGCAGATTAGGGGTTAATAAGTGTAAGGTTAGGGGTGTTTAGACTCGGGGTACATGTTAGGTGCAGACTTAGAAAGTGTTTCCCCATAGGAAACAATGGGGCTGCGTTAGGAGCTGAACGCTGTTTTTTTTGCAGGTGTTAGGTTTTTTTTCTGCCCAAACTCCCCCATTGTTTCCTATGGGGGAATCGTGCACGAGCACGTTTTTCCAGCTAGCCACTACCGTAAGCAACGCTGGTATTGAGAGTTGAAGTGGCGGTAAATATGCCTGTACGCTCCCTTTTTGGAGCCTAACGCAGCCCTTCAGAGAACTCTCAATACCAGCGTTGTTTGGAAGTAGCGCTAGAAAAAAAACACGCGTAGCTAACGCACCCCTTTGGCCGCAAAACTCTAAATGTAGGCGTGTGTTTCTTGTAACAATGTTTAATGATTAGAAAATTATTACATGCTGTTAAGGTTGGGAAATTCTATAATAATAATCTAAATCAATGATCATTTCATTAAGTGAAAATTAAAATGCAATATGCTTTTTCACATGTTCTTATAAAATGATTAATTATTAAGTGTCAGTTCACAAGAAATTGAATTATTAAGTATTTACTATTGGATATTATTTAAGTATATATAGTGTTGTATTATTAACTTGATATACACAATGATGGACTACAACACCATCATTAATTTACAGGAGCACTATTATTAGATGGCAGCACAATTCACAAGGTCAACATTTAATATAATAGTTATAAAAGTGGTATTCATTCTTTAATTTTTATTAATAATGAGCACTATACACATGTGTCGCAAATTTCACAATTATGATAATAGCAACACTTTACTGTTATTTGTAATATACTCTTTATGCCCTTTATACTCTGCTATAACTTATTGTGCGATTATTTGTATGTCACAGTTTATTTGCTCATACAATATCACAATATTTAGAATAATGTACGGGCTATAACATAGCTGTATACATTAACTGTATAAATAGACCATATATAACTGAATTTAACATTCATGATGGCACAAAAAAAAACTGTACTAATGAAAGAATAAGATGTATCAGATAAAACACACAACACGGTATCTACTAATCACAATATCAGTATGTGTGATGTTCCAATAGTGGATCACGCATAGTTAATTTCAGTGTCCATACTGATAGGAAATATTTTGCCTATAATCTTAACCGTTAAGCAAGCTATATAAATCAACTGTAAAAAAACGGTATCTGACAGTGACAATACTGGTCTCAATACCAGAATATGTAGAATCAATTTTAATATCTATATGGATTATGCCGAGGGAGATTTTTTTGTCTATTAAACAGACTATACAATATGGCGGATGAATAAATACCATGTGACAGTGAAACAAAAACAGAGAAATTCCTGGTCTTAACCAACTACAGGGCGTGACATTTATAAAGCAGCTGCTGAATGCATAGATTAAGAGATTTGTAAGGATAGATATATGCAGGGTCGGCTCCAGAACAAATGAAATGGGGGGCATTTTTTTCACGAGGGGGCACGCATTTACAAAGCATGTATGAGAGTCAAAATAAAAGCACCTACATATTCTGCAGGAAAGTGTAGCTTCTGGCTGGCTTATCCCACACTATTAACATTTGAAGAATATGTGCTAAATCACTAGGTAAAAGAATGAAGTCTAAATCCTATGCAGTGCACTAAAACAGAGCCATTAAACTTCAGACCCCCAGTGCAATAGCTCCTTAAAAAAAAAATTCACCCCTTAATCACCATGATCCAAAACCCTTAAACTCATTCTCAAATCTCAATCATGTCCCCTAAACAGCCATGCACCCCAAAACCCCCAATGCAATGAACCCCTTTGTTTTCAATAGCAGCAAGGATACTAGGTTTTCAGGTACTGGTAATTTTGTAGATTAGATTTAGCTATACCTGTTTCACAATAACTAACGGATATCAGGCTACTTAATACAACCTATGTACTGTGAACCTATAAGAATATGATTGTATGATATAAATAAGTCTTTAAATGGCTACCGGCTTCTATCGATGCCTCAAAAGTGCACTGTGATCTTAGGCCCGGCCTAAGATCACAATGCACTTTTTAGGCATCAATAGAAGCCAGTAGCAATTTATAGACTTATATTTATATGATACAATCATAATCTTATCATGGTCTATTGTTTAAGAAAATGAGTAACTCACGATAGTTAGGTAAAATTAATAGGGTTAAAGACAAGTCCAAAAAGTCTCTGCTTATAGAGTGCCGGGTAAATAAAAATAAAGTACTTACCCAAAGGTACTCTGCTACTGGAGGAAGCAAAGATCAATGCTGAACCATAAGAGCAGATGAACTGGAATAGGAGTATATAGACAAACCAACAGGCAGAGGCAAAGGACAAATCCCTGCGACCCCATGACAAGGCTTGTAACTAAATCCCCACCGCTGAAATATATGCCACTTCCAATAGTCCTAATACATCCCTCTGACTAGCAACTTGTACTCTGAGGGGAAACGGGTCTTAACTCGATCTGAAGACCTCTCTCTTAAGAATCAAATGCACATCTTCATTCTTTGACCACCTCCAGCGGAAGCAAAGACAAGACTGAGGTACTGGTGAGGTGGAAGGGGGTTTATAGAGTTGTTGGGTTTTGGGAATCTTTGCCTCCTCCTAGTGGTAGGCAAGAGTAGTTCCCAGGAGTAATGGATCATGGACTCTCACCACCTGTATGAAAGAAAACATGTAGGGACAGTAAACGCCATGGGATTTTAATATATAAAAATTTAAGGGTAGTAAAAACTTGCATTACATATATTTTTTATATGCTTTTTTCTTGCACTTTAACTATTACAATTGTGAGCTTTCCAATTCCCATGACACATGGAAGTGTAGGCTCAAGACTTTGCAAGCCTATATCTCACACAGCCATTGTTTGCTCACATTAATAATTGAGTTATATCTGTCTGTAATTGGCCTTAACAGAGGAGATAAATCTAAGTGGTGCTTATTTTGTTATGGAGTTTAAAACTTATGTCTACAATATTTAGGTTGAATTTTTTTTAATTAAATTTATAACACATTACCAATATAATATAGGTTGTAACATAGGGGCCCTATTTATCAAGCTCTGGATGGAGCTTGAGGGCCCATGTTTCTGGCGAGCCTGCAGGCTCGCCAGAAACACCAGTTATGAAGCAGTGGTCTAAAGACCGCTGCTCCATAAACTGTCCCCCTGCTCTGAGCAGGCAGACAGACATCACCGCAATTCAACCCGATCGAGTATGATCGGGTTGATTGACAACCTCCTGCTGGGGGCCGATTGGACGTGAATCTGCAGGGGGCGGTGTTGCACCAGCATCTCACAAGAGCTGCTGGTGCAATGCTGAATACGGAGAGCGTATTTCTCTCCGCATTCAGCGAGGTCTGTCGGACCTGATCCACACCGTCAGATCAGGTCTGACAGACCTTTGTTAAAATCAAACAAGGGATTTAGTTATACTACACAAACGTATCTCATCCTTAATATAGTTTTCAAGATAATAGGTATTATCCTATTCACATACTCTTGATGGCTTTTAGGAAATAGTGAATTTATTTATACTAAAATAAAGAAATTAAAGGCTTTCTTATCTTTAATTTAATACCCTAAAAATGACCAACTCACAGTGTAGTCAAGTAGAGATTTGAAGGTTACACTTTAGACTTTCTTGCAACACTAGCCACAAACATATATTTAAGTGTTTTCACTTTGCAATATTATTCTGGTCAATTTTATTCACTATAGTCCAAATAAATAGACAGCTATTTTGTCCAAGGAAAGGATGAAATTGTTAATGATCACAGGGTTTAAATTGATGTAATAAACCTAAGAGTGTTGAGTGTAGAATAATCTTTTTCCCCAAATAGAAATGGTGCAGACAATGTATTGTATTTTATTATACTACAATGTGTTACATGTATTGTGTTTTTCTTTTTCTCTAATGTTCAACTTTGTATAGACAGCAGAGCTAATAAGCTCAGTAACATCAGAGGTTAATATGAATCCAGCAATGAAACAGTTAATTTAAGCATGATCCCTTAACGAATCAGATGATTTTAACTCTCTTAAATAGCCCATTAGTGATAGGGTGGTCAGCAAGCTATGAGTATGGCGTATAGCCGAAACGCGTAAGCTGTGTTTACTAAGGGCATGTTCATTTTGTTTTACATGTAACCGCTTTCAAGACTAAATGAATATACAGAAGTTTTAAACTGCAGCTCCGGATTTTGTCTATTTTTGTTAAATAGGGGCCATAGACTACATTGAATACAACGATTTGCAGGTTTGTGATTGTAAGCATTTAATTCAATTTTAGCATGTTATGTGCTTTTGCGGAAAGTCCGTTCCCCTCACTTCCATGTGGGGGTGTATAGCATTCAAGACAATATTTAAGCAAAAGAAGATAGATTATTGTATCAATGTTACGTTGCCATTGGAGCAATGCTCATTAACATATTATGTAGTTTATCTCTTATGTTACATATGGCTATAAAGTCATACTTCTTCAGGAATGTATGCGATAAATTTACATTTGAGGAAAATAAGCATTCAATAACAATAACAATTAAACCATAACAATTAAACAAAGATTGTCAACGTGTACTTCTTCCTATGTCGCTATTCCCCATACATCTATGAGAGTATCAAATAATATCACTTTGGAGCATCTTATTAAAGGATTTTTCTGTGTCTAGTATGTGGGCGGCACATTTGGAATGTAATCATCAATCTGTTCAAAACTTCTGTCCAGTCTGGCACCCCTCCCTTCCAATATTTGGCAATACTAATCCTAAGTGAGGTACAGATGACTCTAATAAAGGTGTTTAGGTGTGTATTATATTTCGGATTTCTTTCGTTTAATAGTGCTTGAGCTGGGGTAAGTGAGAGTCGTTCTTCTAGTAAGTAGCTTAAAAAGTCATAAAAGTCATTCCACACCCTCTGTATCTTGTCACAATCCCACCACATGTGTATGTATGTGCCTATTTGGTCACACCCCCTATAGCAGTTTCTTGTACCTCCCGCAATCCAATGTGCTGTTTTTACTGGGGTCATGTACCATCTAAAAAAAATTTTAACACTATTTTCTCTGAGGTCAGCGCTCAACAAGCCTTTACAAGAATCGAAAAAAGTTTTGTCCCAATCTGACATATCTAGTTCTCTGGCCAGGTCTGTTTCCCATCTAAGTACATTAGTCATTTTGGTGTTGATCTGTGTGAATTGTATGTCAATGCATAACAGAGAGATAGCTCTTTTTGGTCTCAGAGAGGCACTGCAAAGGCATTCCAGTATTGTCTTGGGTTTCGATGATTCTATTTTTGAAATGAATATTTTAAGGGTGGACATCAGCTGCAGATACAGGAACCACTACAGGTGGTGGTGGTCTATCTTCTGTTGTAGTTTTGTGAAAGTTAAGGGTTTTTTATTGTTTAGGAGATCTAATACTTTATATAGACCTTTATTCTCCATTTATCAGTAATTTGTCTGTAATCTTTATGTAATAAATATTTCAGAGGCATTGTCAGGGAGACTTTGGGTATCAATTTTCCCTGTCTCATAGATAGTTCCCAGTGTTGTGTGTATGTTTTTATAGTCGGATTCTGATATATATGTTCTCGTCTAGTCCCGGTGCTATTCCAAACTATAATCTCTGGTGATTCAAAGCCTCCCATTTCAGCTTCAAGCTTGGGTTAGATAGTATCATCTTGTGTTCTGCTGAACATAGAGTGTTGGGCAAGTCTAGAGGCTAAATAATAGTCTGACAAGTTAGGAGCTCCTACTCCTCCCAATTGTCTACATTGTGTTAGTATTTTGTGAGGTATCCTCCCATTTTTATTGTCTCTTAAGAATCTATGAATATCTAGTGGAAGGGAAGTCAGTTCTTGCTGGTTAATTTTGATCTGAAGTGCTCTAAACAAATATAAAAGTCTAGGCAAAATGGTCATTTTTACAGAGGACAATCTGCTGTACCATGAAAAACTATGATTTTTCCAATTGGCTAAGTCTGATCTAATAGTTCTGTATAGTGGGGTGTAGTTAGCTTTATATAATTTTGTTGAGTGGATTGTCAGTTTGAGCCCTAAATATTTTATTTTGTGTGGTGGGGAAGAGCCAATGGGAAAGCTTTGCATTTGTCAAGATTTATTTTGTAGCCTGAGAATTCTGAGAATTGTCTTAGTATATTGTAGATGTTGGGTAGTGAGATTAGTGGTTTTGTGATCATAAGTAAGACATCATCTGCGAAAAAAGTGATTTTATGGTGTATATTTCCTATCTTGAGTCCTGATATATCTGGGGATTTTCTGATGCAAGCCGCTAAAGGCTCAATACAGATGGCAAAAAAAGGGGAGAAAAAGGACATCCCTGTCTAGTTCCGTTTAGTATTGCAAATGTTTTTGACTGATGTCCTATAGCTCTAACATGGGCGGTAGGTGTTGAACATATGCTTCTAATTGCCTCCATGAATAAGCCGTGAAATCCTAGGTTATGTAGAATTGCAGTCATACGTCCAGTCCACCCTATCAAATGCCTACTCTGCATCCAAGGAGAGGAGCAGAGAAGGCACTCTTTTTTCACTAAGGTGGTCAATCACTGAAATCATCCTCCTGACATTGTCTGGGGCCTCTCTGTCCTTTATAAATCCTACTTGATCTGGGTGAATGATTGTGGGTAGGATGTGTATAAGACAGTTTGCTAGAACTTTAGTTACTATTTTTATATCTTGGTTTATGAGTTAAATTGGTCTATAGCTGGCACACAATTTAGAGTTTTTCCCTACCTTTGGGATCACTACTGTTTTAGCTTGAAGCGAATTTGACTAGATGACCTTTGGGGGTCAAATTTGTTTTAAATGCCTTGTAATTTTTTCCCTAGAACTCATTTTTTTAGTCTGTAGGTTGTTTTGAGTATTCATTAAGTTTTGTCTGTAAAGCTTGTCTTTTGTCTTGGAGAGTTGCTAGCGTATGTTTGGATTTTGTTGCTTTATGTTTCTTTTCTAGGCTCTCTATTTCTGATTGTAATTGTGAAGTATATGTCATGAGTTTTTTTCCTATAAATAGCTTTTCCTTTAATTAATATTCCCCTGATCACTGCTTTATGAGTCACCCAGGTGGATATTGGGTTAACGGTAGTCTCTAGATTAATTTGCAAAAATTCTTTCATGTGATTCAGAAGAATATTTTTAGAAATTGGATCTTTAACACAAGTGGGGTCATATGTCCATTCTATTTGGTTCTCCCAGGTTTCCCAAGTGTATCTGTATGATAGAGTGGTCTGACCACACACATGTATGTATCTTGAGAGATTGTAAAGTAGATTGAAGAATCTGGCTAGTGAGAATGTAGTCTATTTTAGTATAGCAGTTGTGTGCGGCCGAGTAATAGGGTGTGTCTGTGGTGTTGCCATATAGTGTCTTCCAGGCATCTTGTACCGTATGTTGGTTTAGAGTCTCGGTAATGGATTTAGCCACAGATCTTTGTCTTTGTTTTTTTGGTTATTTTGTCTAGTGTTTTATTTGTTAAGGCTTGTAAGTCTATATTAAAATCCCCCGCTAGTATGATTCCAATTTTTGACCAGCCTGTAAGTTTGATATGTGTCGGAAAAAGATTTCCTGCTTGTCGTTGGGTGCATATATGTTACAAAACAGGACATCTGTTCCCTGTATTTGAGAGATGACATCCCTCTTTATCTGTAATAGTTTCCTTATGTGCAAATTGGAGGGACGAGTGTATTAGTATTGAGACACCCCTTTTTTTGGAATCTATAGTGGGATGGTATTGGTTTGTGTAGTCTCTAGCCCAGTATTTGGGAATCTGTGGTTTCAGGAAGTGTGTTTCCTGGAGGTATACTATAATATGATTTGCTCTGATTTTTTTGTAGTGGGTCATTGCAGTTCATCTTTTAGCGTCAGAATTTAAGCCTCTCGCATTATGCGAGATAAGATTAATATGTGGGATAGACATGTCGTATTAGTAGGGCAAGTTTAGTGAGCAATGTGGCGCCTCTAGTGTTTATAAAGTTTTGTTGTCTTGGGGTATTTAAATTGTGTGCGTCTTGAGCTTAGTAACGTTCAGTTTTACCTTTCAGGAATAAAGTTGTGCACCGCAATTGTGTTCCCTTCACCTTAAGTCTAGATGAGCAAGTCTTTAGTGTACATTGACATAAAAATAAAGATAACATTTAAAAAAACCCCATTAATAACATTAATACAACAGTAGAGACTAAGGGGCCTATTTATCAAGCTCCGTATGAAGCTTGAGGGCCTGTGTTTCTGGCGAGACCGCTGCTCCATAACCTGTCTGCTTGCTCTGAGGAGGCGGACAGACATCGAAGGAAATCAACCCGATCAAATACGATTGGGTTGATTTCACCCCCTGCTAGCGGCTGATTGGCTGGTTATCTGCAGGGGGCGGTGTTGCACCAGCAGTTCACAAGAGCTGCTGGTGCAATGCTAAATGCAGAGAGCGTATTGCTCTCCGCATTCAGCGATGTCTGTCGGACATGATCCGCTGATCGGATCATGTCCGACAGAGGGTTGATAAATTGGCACCTAAACCGTCTCTGTATACAATTTAGGGTAGAAAAGGAACAATTAAATAACATTTGTGCGATAACAGATATCAAAATGATTATATATCTTTAGTGCAAAGGAGTTTTATATAATATAAAGTTATGCTTTGACCACATCTTTATGGCTGAAGCAAGCGTTTTTCTTCTCAGATTCTTATGCATTCAGTTCAGGACCGTTAAATCCATGTCTGCATATTGCTGTTGTAATCTATTAAATGTGGTCATGACCAAATTGTGGCCTGGTCTCATGAAGGGTCATAGAATAAGATTCTTTTTCCCCCAAAAAAATATAAGAGGGAAAGGGAAGGTAAAGGGGGGTATCTACTGTATGTGTCTTTCGGAATGCTTATGACCCCTCCTTTTTTACAGATGGGTCTCCGTTTTTCCTGTAGATAAACCTATACAATAAATTGTATACTTATCTGTATCTCGACATCCTAAGGACAGAGTTGGTGTGGGGAAGTCATCTTCCTAATATAGAAAGATTTCAGGTCTTTTGTTTCTTTTTGGAAATCTTTGTCCACCTCTGTCTCTGTGGAAATGCTTGGGTTCTATCTGTCTCATTTTCTCCTAGTTCGCGTGAAGTCACTGGTAGTTGTGGAGTCTCCAATCCCAGGTGATCGCAGATATCTGAAATGTCTTGTGCCTCTTTTACGGTGAGTGTTATCCCATTGTGCAGAATATTTAGTGCAAAGGGCAACCCCCAACGATAGTTAATCTGATTCTTCCTCAGCAATGATGTTAATGGTCATAGTGCACCTCTCCTCGGAAGTGTTCTCACACAGAGATCCTGATAAAATTGAATTACTGACCCATGAAATTTAAAGGTCGGGTTCTTCCTGGCTGACATGAGAATAGTTTATTTTTCTTGGAAGCAGAACATTCAGACTATTACGTCCCTCAGCGGAGCATCTCCCTTGGGTTTTCCTCTCTCCATCTGAAACATGCCATCTTTAGTTTGGCCCGTAATGGCTTGGAATAGGTAATGTAGATAGATTTTAAGCTCATTTGAGGCAACTGTCTCAGGGATTCCTTTTAGTCTGATGTTGCTTCTGCAGCTTCGATTTTCAAGATCTCCCATCTTGTCTTGGATAATCTTTATCTCTTTCTGATTTGAGGTTACTTGCAGAGATTCTGAGATGATTTCCTCTGAGACAGAATTCTCATTTTCTTCTTGTGAGGACACCCTTGTGCCTAGATCTTGAATATCCTGTTTGATGTCCGCCAGACTGCTAGTTACAGTGCTTTGCATTGCATCAATCTTTTCCAACAGTTTATCAAAGTTAGCTGATATATCTTGCTTTGAGACTAACATTTTGATATCTGCTTTAGTGACTGGGTTCAGGTCTTCATTTAGTGAAACGGAATTTGTGTTTGAATCTTCGTCTTCTTCTTGCATAGCCACCTGTTTCTCTGCAGGTTTGTCTCCTCTAGAGGATTTAAAGAAAAGGCTTGCTGTAGGCGTTTTCCCGCCTTGTGCAGCTTTATTTGCTTTTCTAACTGACATTTTTGTTTAAAGTATAGGGTATAGAAGTCTCTTTCTTAGCATTAATTTCCACCAGCCGTAGCTGTATGTCTCCCTATTTTGTTTGTTTGTTAAAATCTTTTAGAAGTGTTCTGGGTGTCCTAGCTGTTTGCAATGCTTTTAAATATATGATCATCCAGTATAGTCAAAGTTATGTCAGAGGAGGTAGGTGTACGAGAGTAAATCTATCGCACAATGTCACATAACAGCCTGGGGAAACATATATAGATTCAGTTCTCATGGGTATCCTCACATTTATGAACAAAGATCGTTTTATATAAAGGGAACTGGTTATGTTGATAATACTAGTTTTATATCATATTGTATTCAGCTATAGAGAAATTCTTATCTTCATTTCTGTGTTTTTCCCCCCTTTTATATTGTGTTTTAGAGACTGGTATTGTGTATGATCACTCCTGTTTGCAGCTTTATCAAATAGCCCTTGCACAGGGAAAGATGGTTTAATTTTTAGTTTCAGTTTAACAGGCCTAACTGCGTAGTACCACTTGTAGCATGGGGTTATTATGTTTTCCCTGTCTCCTTGTGGGTTCAATCTGTTACCTGTTACCAAGTTTCTTGGAGGTTTCTATCCTCAGGAGTCTTTTTTGAGCAGTCACGCTCCTTTCTTTCTAAACTTTTAGCTCAGTCGGGTCTGCCGCATGGTGTCCCAAGATGGCGGACGCACCTCCAGTGTTGTAAGTCCCTTACATTCATTTTCGGCCAAATATGCGTTCCGGAGTCGTAATGGACCTCTTCATTGTAGCTCTGGAGTTCAGAGCATTGTCGGATCTGTAAACGAGTGGGAGATGGGTACTAAGTCCAGTTTTGCAGCTCCTTTGCTTGACAAGTTGCACAGAGCTATAGCGTTATGCAGCCTGCCCCATGCTCCTCCAGGCTCCGCCCCATGGCTTTAATATTTAAAGGGACATGAAACCCAAAATTTTTATTTTGTTATTCAGACAGAACATGCGATTTTAAACAACTTTTCAATTTGCTTCTATTATCTAAATTGCTTAATTTTCTTGGTATCCTTAGCTGAAAAGCATATCTTGGTAGGCTCAGGAGCAGCAATGCATTACTGGGAGCTAGCTGCTGATTGGTGGCTGCACAAAGATGCCTCTCTTCATTGGTTCACCAGATAGCTCCCAGTAGTGCATAGCTGCTCATTCAAAAGAGGATATCAAGAGAAAGAAGCAAATTGCATAAAATAAGTAAATTGGAAAGTTGTGTGAAATCGCATATGCCCCTTTAAGCAGCTAATACAGTTAAAAAGATCTGCATAGAATTCTCAGACTAATATTTGCTTTGAATACATCATATGTCTCGTATTTATAGTTTAAAGCATACAATTTCATAAAGGAGCAACTTATACTGATCAGTCATTCCCCTTTTAATCTCATCATTTGCACGTGAATCACCTAGCAATTGCATATAGCAACACAGGACATTTACAGTCATTTACTTTGTAGACAAAAGTTATGAAAGTTATTTAAATTTTCCAAAATATAATTTTCATGATGTGTCAACCAAATGGAAAAGCAATTGGAAACTGAATAAACACTTTGCAAAAGGAAGGAGAGAAAATACAGAAGCAAATGATTAAAATGATCATTTCCTTTAACTGCACTTAGCGATGCTACCATTACCAACCACATTAAGAAATGATCTTGGATTTCTTAAAGAAAATAGCCAGTAACTCAATATCTTTTATAATCCATATGCGATCTTACTTCAAACAGAAGCTGAAATATGCTCTGCATTTTACAGTTATGGGGGTCGATCCGATATAAAGCGTCGCCCGCAAAAGCCGGCGACGCCAATAATTGCGCGGATTTGGTATCCTATATACGGCGTAAGCTAGAAGTTACGCCCGTATATTTCTGCCGTCGCCCGCAGTTTTTTGGGCCATAGGCAGGTATACCAAACCCGCGCAGTTTGGTATCCAATATGCAGCGTAAGGACTTACGTGGCGAAAATGGAGAAAACTTACTCCATTTTCACCTCGCCACAAAAAGCAGCCGTAAGAAGCCTTACGCTGACTATTGGAGCCCCGTAACTCCCTAAACTAGCTGCTAAAATAAACCTAACACCTAACGCATGCGCAATGTCTATCTCCCTGTCAACCGCGATCTGCTAAAATAAACCTAACACCTAACGCATGCGCAATGTCTATCTCCCTGTCAACCGCGATCCCCCCCCCCCCCCGAAATCCCTAATAAAGTTATTACCCCCTAAAACGCCGCTCCCCGACCCCGCCGCCATCTACATAAACTAACCCCCTACTGTGAGCCCCTAAAACCGCCGCCATCTACCTTATCTATCCCGTAATCTGACCCCTTACACCGCCGCCACCTATATAAAAATTATTAACCCCTAATTTAATCTACCTACCCCGCCGCCAGCTATGTTATCTATATTAACCCTAAGTATATTATAGTTAATATAGTTATTACATTATATATATTAACTATATTAACCCTAATTATATTAGGGTTAATATAGTTAATATAGTTACTATAGTATTTATATTAACTATATTAACTCTATCTAACCCTAACACCCCTAACTATATTTATATTAAATTAATCTAATTAATTTATAAACTAAAATATTCCTATTTAAATCTAAATACTTACCTATAAAATAAACCCTAAGATAGCTACAATATAATTAATAATTACATTGTAGCTATGTTAGGGTTAATATTTATTTTACAGGTAAATAGTTAATTATTTTAACTAGGTATAATAGATATTAAATAGTTATTAACTATTTAATATCTACCTAGTTAAAATAATTACCCAATTACCTGTAAAATAAATCCTAACCTAAGTTACAAATACACCTACACTATCAATAAATTTAATAAACTACAAACATCTATCTAAAAATACAATTAAATTAACTAAACTAAATTACAAAAGAAAACAAACACTAAATTACAAAAAATAAAAAAAAGATTAAAAGATTTTTAAGCTAATTACACCTATTCTAAGCCCCCTAATAAAATAATAAACCCCCAAAATAACAAAAATTCCCTGCCCTATTCTAAATTAAACAAATTTCAAAGCTCTTTACCTTACCAGCCCTTAAAAGGGCCTTTTGTGGGGCATGCCCCAAAGAATTCAGCTCTTTTGCATTCAATAAATACAATCCCCCCCCCCCCATTACAACCCACCACCCACATACCCCTATTCTAAACCCACCCAAACCCCCCTTAATAAATCCTAACACTACCCCCCTGAAGATCTCCCTACCTTGTCTTCACCACACCGGGCCGAACTCCTGATCCGATCCGGGCGATGTCGTCCTCCAAGCGGCAAAGAAGAAATCTTCCTCCGGCGACGTCTTCCTCCAAGCGGCAGCAAAGTCTTCATTCTTCCGGCGGCATCTTCAATCTTCTTTCTTCGCTCCGCCGCCGCGGAGCATCCATCCCGGCCGACTGCTAAACTTGGAATGAGGTACCTTTAAATGACGTCATCCAAGATGGCGTCCGCCGAATTCCGATTGGCTGATAGGATTCTATCAGCCAATCGGAATTAAGTTAAAAAAATCTGATTGGCTGATTGAATCAGCCAATCAGATTCAAGTTCAATCCGATTGGCTGATTCAATCAGCCAATCAGATTTTTTTAACTTAATTCCGATTGGCTGATAGAATCCTATCAGCCAATCGGAATTCGGCGGACGCCATCTTGGATGACGTCATTTAAAGGTACCTCATTCCAAGTTTAGCAGTCGGCCGGGATGGATGCTCCGCGGCGGCGGAGCGAAGAAAGAAGATTGAAGATGCCGCCGGAAGAATGAAGACTTTGCTGCCGCTTGGAGGAAGACGTCGCCGGAGGAAGATTTCTTCTTTGCCGCTTGGAGGACGACATCGCCCGGATCGGATCAGGAGTTCGGCCCGGTGTGGTGAAGACAAGGTAGGGAGATCTTCAGGGGGGTAGTGTTAGGATTTATTAAGGGGGGTTTGGGTGGGTTTAGAATAGGGGTATGTGGGTGGTGGGTTGTAATGGGGGGGGGGGATTGTATTTATTGAATGCAAAAGAGCTGAATTCTTTGGGGCATGCCCCACAAAAGGCCCTTTTAAGGGCTGGTAAGGTAAAGAGCTTTGAAATTTGTTTAATTTAGAATAGGGCAGGGAATTTTTGTTATTTTGGGGGTTTATTATTTTATTAGGGGGCTTAGAATAGGTGTAATTAGCTTAAAAATCTTTTAATCTTTTTTTTATTTTTTGTAATTTAGTGTTTGTTTTTTTTTGTAATTTAGTTTAGTTAATTTAATTGTATTTTTAGATAGATGTTTGTAGTTTATTAAATTTATTGATAGTGTAGGTGTATTTGTAACTTAGGTTAGGATTTATTTTACAGGTAATTGGGTAATTATTTTAACTAGGTAGATATTAAATAGTTAATAACTATTTAATATCTATTATACCTAGTTAAAATAATTAACTATTTACCTGTAAAATAAATATTAACCCTAACATAGCTACAATGTAATTATTAATTATATTGTAGCTATCTTAGGGTTTATTTTATAGGTAAGTATTTAGATTTAAATAGGAATATTTTAGTTTATAAATTAATTAGATTAATTTAATATAAATATAGTTAGGGGTGTTAGGGTTAGATAGAGTTAATATAGTTAATATAAATACTATAGTAACTATATTAACCCTAATATAATTAGGGTTAATATAGTTAATATATATAATGTAATACCTATATTAACTATAATATACTTAGGGTTAATATAGATAATATAGCTGGCGGCAGGGTAGGTAGATTAAATTAGGGGTTAATCATTTTAATAGAGATGGCGGCGGTGTAAGGGGCTTACATTAGGGGTTAATAATTTTAATATAGATGGCGGCGGTGTTAGGGGCTCACTTTAGGGGGTTATAGATATAATATAGCTGGCGGCGGGGTACGGGAGCGGCGGTTTAGGGGTTAATAACTTTATTAGGTTGCGGCGGGGTACGGGAGCGGCGGTTTAGGGGTTAATAGCTTTTTTATTGTTAGGCTAGTGAGGGGGGATAGCGGATAGAGGGTTAGACGTGTCGGGCTATGTTAGGGAGGCGTGTTAGACAGTGCGGGCTATGTTAGGGAGGCGTGTTAGACAGTGCGGGTGTTTTAGACTTTAGTCAGGTTTTATAGGCGCCGGCAGATTCTAACGTTCCGCAAGTCACTGGCGACGCCAGAAATTTGTACTTACGCAGATTTCTGGACATCGCTGGTTTGTGAGACTTACGGCACGTTAGCATCTGACGGCGACTTATATGGGATGGCTCGAGTTGCGAGCTGAAACTGCGGGCGACGCCGGTCTCCTCGCTTGCGCCGCAAACTGCGATCGATATCGGATCGCGCCCATGAAGTGTAACTGGGGAACTGAACTGCACAAGTTGGTTATAACTCAAAGTCCATTTGCAGCCAGTACATGTTCATCAATTTCATACCTGAGATGTACAATAATTAAAAGGGACATGAACCTCAAATTCTTTTTCTTTCATGATTCAGGTGAAGAAAACAATTTTAACCAACTTTCCAATGTACTTCTATTATCTAGTTTGCTTCATTCTCTTTGTATCCTTTGTTGAAGAAACAGAAATGCATTACTGGGTGCAAGCTGAGCACATTGGGTAAACCAATAACTTGGAGGCATATATGTGCAGCAACCAATTCGCAGCTCCTGAGTCTACCTAGGTATCCTTTTCAACAAAGAATACCAAGAGAACAAAGCAATCGATAATAAAAGAAAATTGGAAAGTTGTTTAAAATCACATGATCAGTCTAAATCATGAAAGAAAAATATGGCTTCATATCCCTTTAAGTGCTTTTGCGATGAAGCTCCTCTGTGATTTCTGTGTTTTACAAAGCTATAGGACCACTTACTGGCCCTATCGGATGTTGATAGGGACTTTGTTACTTATATATAACGTCACATGCAAGGTTAGTGTAATAATACAGGACTTCTTTTGGTAAGCTATCTGCTGTTCAATTCATTACTGGGCCATCATGACTTAAAGGGATATTAAACGTTCATGATTCAGATAGAGCAATCAATATTAAATAACTTTCCTATTCTATTACCTAATTTGCTAGTATCTTTTGTTGAAAGCATACCTAGGTAGCCTCAAGAGCAGAAAATGCACTACTGGGAGCTAGCTGCTGATTTATGGCTGCACATGTGTTTTGTCTTTGGCTCATCAGATGGTGTTCAGCTAACTCCCAGTAGTACACTGCTGCTCCTTCAAGAAAGAATACCAAGAGAAGGAGACACATTTGACAATGGAAGTAAATTTGAAAGTTGTTTAAAATTATATGCTCTATCTAAATAATGAAATAAACATTTTGGGTCACATATTCCTTTAACCCCACCCCAAAAAATAGTCAAATTTAGCCACATAGCTGTCTATGATCTCTTTTGGGATTTATATCTGCATTTTGATCCATCACTTTACATACATAGTAAAATAGTAGATGAAGTTAAACCAAGAAAAAAGTACATCAAGTTTAACCTATAAAGATCCTACTTAATTTACTATAAAAAGCTCCAATTGAGCTCAAGTTAAAGGGACAATCTACACCAGATGTTTTATTGTTTATTACCCATTCCCCAGTTTTGCATACCCAACACAATACACTTGCAGTGCTGACTCCTAGGTAACTCCATGGGCTTGTGCGCAATGTTATCTATATGGCACATATGAACTAATGCCCTCTCGGTGTGAAAAACTGTCAAAATGCAGTCAGATAAGAGGCAGCCTTCAAGGGCTAAAAATTAGCAAATGAGCCTACCTAGGTTTAGCTTTCAACTAAGAATAGCAAGAGAACAAAGCAAAATTGATGATAGAAGTAAATTGGAAAGTTGTTTAAAATGATATGCCCTATCTGAATCATGAACATTTATTTTTGATTAGTCTGTCCCTTTAATACATTTAAAAAGCTTGTTCTTTTAAAACAAGCAATTAAGTCCCTGAATTCTGTTTTTAGCAAAAAGTGTAACTAAACCATTTTTAATTTTATCTAAGGTATGGCATTTACTACCTGCTTAGGCAAGGTGTTCTACAACTCGATTACTGTTACATTGAACACATTTTTTTATTGCTGGAGATTAAATCTCCTTTCCTCTTGCCTTAAAGTATGACCTCTGTCACAAAAATTACCCTAAAATAAACAGTGCTTTTATATAAAGTAATATATTTGGCTAACTTCTCTTCGTAGTATAAAGCCACCATTCCCCTTATTAGTTTTGTGGCCTTTCCTGAACTTTTTCTAACTTTGCAATGTCCTTTTTTTAAATTTGTCCCTAGAACTTCACTCCATACTCAAGGGGACTCCATACTCAATAGTAACTGAATTATCCAAATAACAGAAAATAATCTCATGCGCTAACAACTAATATGCAACTTAAAGTCTTTCTCTAGAGAGAAATTTAAATGGCTACCCTCAGGCCACCAGAACAATTTAGTGCAATAGCTATAAATGCAAAAAACGTAGAGCTATAGTTACTGAGGGGAGACAAATAAAGCAGAAAATATAAGTAGAATATAAATATTTAATCAATATGTATTTAAAATGTATAATCCAAATGTGTTTAAAATTAGTGTGCAGTGTACGCTATACAATACCCCAAAGACACATACAATAAATTACCTAAATCTCAGCACCTAAAAATAGATGGAAAAATATATATATATGAAATACAGAAATCGGGATAAAAAAAGTTTTGGATGGGAACAAAAACGGTATATAAAAATCTAACCCAACATAATAAATATGAATATTTCACATTCTAATGTTCTTCACATACAAGAATATGTTCTATTTATTCATAAATTAATATTTATACATATATCTGATGGTATTTTGGTACAATATACAGTATATCTAATTATGTATATATATATATATATATATATATATATATATATATATATATATATATATATATATATATAAAATTATGTATATACAGTATACATAGATATATACAGATATAAATAGGAATATCTATTTACAGAACATTGGAATGTGAAATATTTACTGTAAATACACAGTTAAAGACTTTATTAAATATGAATATTGTATAAATATGTTTTTACATGTTATCATCTACTTAACTGCAAAGGGCTCCAATGCACACACACGCACATTATATATATATATATATATATATATATATATATATATATATATATATATATACACACACACACACAGTATATATATATATATATATATATATATATACACACACACACACACACACACAATATATATATATATATATATATATATATATATATATATATATCTTTCATGTAATTGGCAAGAGTCCATGAGCTAGTGACGTATGGGATATACAATCCTACCAGGAGGGGCAAAGTTTCCCAAACCTCAAAATGCCTATAAATACACCTCCCACCACAGCCAGAACTCAGTTTTACAAACTTTGCCTCCTATGGAGGTGGTGAAGTAAGTTTGTGCTTGATTTTTTTGTTTTTCTTCTATGATAAGCGCTTCTAAGCATTCTGAAACCCAGTTCCTCTCAGAGTACAGTGTTTGTCAGAGGGATGTGAAGAGAGTATCACCTATTGATTTTTATGATTTCTCTCACGGGAAATCTTTTGAGGGGTTCTCTGTTATCGGTCGTAGGGATTCATCTCCTACCTCCCTTTTCAGATCGACGATATACTCTTATACCATTACCTCCGATGATAGTTTTCAGTACTGGTTTGGCTATCTGCTATATGTGGATGGGTGTTTTTCGGTAAGTATGTATCATTAAGACAGTCTCAGCTATGGTTGGCGCTTTATGTAATTATATAAAGTTCTAAATATATGCGTTTACTTATATTTGCCATGAGTCAGGTCTATGTATATTTCCCTTTGCAGTCTAGCAGTTTCAGTATGGGAATTATGTTTTAGGAAGTTATTTTTTTTAACATTTTCTTACCTGGGGTTTAGTCTTTTTTCCAATTTGACTTGTTTCTTTAAAAAATTTAGGCTTGTGAGGGGGGGGGGGGAAATGCTGTTATTTATTGCGTTGTTCGAATTTTTTGGCGCAAATGTGCGTCTATGATGACGCAAGTTCGTAATTTCCTGCGTCTTAGTTAATGCCAGGTTGTTTAGAGCGAAGTTGCGTCTGTTACTATTCCGGATATTTGTTAAACTTCCTTTTGCGTTGTGCATCATACTTGGCGCCAAAAAAAATTGTTTTATTTTACCCCATTTCCTATATGCTCCTTGCCTTCTTTATGCTCAGAGGACTATGCTATTTGCTTTTTTGCCCCTTCAGCCTGCACTCGTTACTCATGAAACTGCTCCGTTATCTATGGCTGTTGGGGTTCTCTATAATGAAACTCTCCAGTTCCAGGTGATTACCTCTATGCATTTTCCAGTTGTTCTAGTTTATCCCTGGCTCCAAAAACACAAGTCTCAACTAGCGTAGGTCTGAAATATTGTCATTGTCCCTGCAATGTTGTTCCACTTTTCTCTGGAAACCAGTCAAAGTCATGTGCATTTCTTCTGTATCTTGGCTGTCAGAGTTTTTGACAAAGTTCCGGCTGGTAAGTTACCTCCTCACTGGTCTTACAATTGTACCATTGACTTGCAAACCGGAGCCATTCCTCTTCGGGGGCCAGGTTTACCCTTTGTCTGTTGTGGAGAATAGTGCCATATGGCTGGTTTCTTCTTTGTGAAGAAGAAGGGTGGCGAGTTAAGACCATGTATTGATTATACATATACCCTATTCCACTCATCACGGAACTCTTTGACCGCTTCAAGGGAACTACGGTCTTTTCTAAGCTCAATCTGAGAGGAGCTTACAATCTTGTTAGGATCAAAGAGTCACCAAAATAAGTCCATAAGCAATGGTCCTTAAAAAAACAAAGACGCACCCTTGAGGCTGCCGTTGGTAGTAATGATGCACCAGTATCAGCTCTTCTTTGGAACCAAGCACATGGATTACTAAAAATACAGAAAAGAGAAAAAGGCACTCCAATGGTGCAGATGATCCAACCAATTTCAGGTTACAACAAACCCAGTGAACCCCACCATAGGGATATATTCACAAGGGAAATGCACTATCATACAGTGCAAGTCAGGCAGGCTGGATGGAGCAGAGCTCCCCAGCTAGCTCACTATGGCAATCCGGATCAGATGGTTCAAATGTGATAACCAAAGGATGATGTGTAGTCAGGCAAATGGTATAGCGGCCAAAATAAAACTCACAAGACCATGAACAGGTAAAAACCCCTATATGCAAATGGGTAGTTTTATTCATAAAAAGATAAAAACAAACTGCAACGCGTTTTCCAGTGCTACGGGCACTTTTTCCTCAGGCAGATATACAAAAACAAGACCACAAGAGGCCCAATATAAGGCTTAAGCCATTAACCCATTCACATTTTGATTGGTTACAACATTCTAACAATAGACAAAAAAATCTAATGGTAACATCTTATTGAGCTCATATTATACTAATGATATAATCAGTAACTGCTGTGTTTACCTTGCTATATGTCCATTACCTTCCATAAGTGATTTCTCCGGCATCTGTAGCCGTTAGTATTGTGTCATGATTCAAGATTCAAAATATGTCACTAACCTAGACAGAATTGACCAAGTTTTATGAAAGGAAAGGGAGAAACCAATGGCACTACATAAATGAGTTATAACCCTTATTATCCTTATTTTATCCACTGACAATCAGTCAGTACAATGGATATAGGTGCTATGTAGTGTGTTACAAATTGCAGAAGGATTTAAAGAAAGGTTAGAATCCCCTTTGAGAAAGCCGGTCAGGCGAAACATGTTAGGGACGTTAGGGTACTGGTGAGGAGTCATAGGAGCTCCTGTGTTTTAGCTTGCCTTAGGCTAATTTCGCTTATGCAGTCCATTTACTTGTTATAACGATAGAGTGCTGACTTAGTAACAGCAATTACATTCAGCTGTTAAACTTATAGTATGCTTATCTGATCCGCACTAAAAGCAGACTTGCATCAAATAGTCCCATTGTTTACTTGTTATACGCAATCTTTCCTGTATAGACAGAAGGGAGGAATTTGCTTAAACCACTTGTGGTAATTGTAATGAATAGCATATCATAGTTTCCTTACTTATCTGAACTCATATGATTACATATACTAAAGTACAAGGTAAGAGCTGTGACCTCTTGGGCAAAGTGGCTTGCACAGAATAACTTATTAACAACGCTCTCAGGTGTACCAACATTTATATTGGGTCACCACTAGGGCGGTAGTTTATTAAATTAAGCAGCCACTATACCACAAAAACTTTAGTGTTTATTATCCTCTGTATCACACGTTCAAGTATATTAGACAGTCAATACATGTAGCTGCCAATGGTTTTTATGTATATAAGATTTAAACCTCTTACAAAGCAATTATAACTTGCAATCTAAGAGCCTATTACAAGCAATAATAGGTATTATATGTAGTCATTAAATCTGTGGCGTCTACACGACTGAATACTTCTGCTAAGTTACTACAATATACAATTTCTGTAGTACATAGGCATACTATGAGTACTGATATCACTCTCCATGTTTATTATACTCAATGCATCTATTGAACAAGCCTAAGTGTGATTTAATTTACATTTTCCTATTTTAACCTGTGTATTTTTTGTAATAAAAGTTATGTTTTAAATCAACACAACCCCTCAGCAATACACCTCACTTTCAAATTCCTTAAAAATACTAAATAGCTAAATTAGTATGTGTGTGTTATAATCTCAGTATTAAATAAATTTAGCATAATTAACCCTTTGAGTGCTGGTTATGTAGTTTTTATTAAAGAACAGGTATCCTGATCTTTCTTTACACCCTTCTGCAAGAATTGACCAAGTTAACTGTTTACCCTCCCTTCATTAAAGCCATTATGGTATTTATGATATAGAAGCCTCTCAGACCGCAATGTCCGGCCGAACCGCCACTACTTCTGCATCATGTGACCCTATGTCACTAATGGACATTCGTCACGAAGCGGATACCATGGCAACTCCAAATGTACACATTGATAAGACGGCAGGAGCCAATTGTTGGATCCCAAAGAGGGGAAACAGAAGAGAATCTGAGCCTTTAATTACATACGGCTCTCCAATTGAACACCATCATTATTCAACAACCTACTCTAACACATGTATTGAACATCAACATTTTGGCAAACGAAATTGTCTTTATCCAAAAAATATAAACAAACAATAATATGTTACAGTCATAATTGGAGCATAACAGCGCTGAGAAAATTACACACATTCGCTACAATTGATACAAATGTATTATACATCAATGTATCTATTAATATTGGTTGAAAAAAGTTAGGAAATAAGGGAGAAATAAATAACCCCCTAAAATCCTCTAGGAGGTGCTACAGTTGACAAATAGTGATGGTATATAACATATTAAAAATACAATGTGATAAATAGTGTATAAATAGCACAATGACTAGAAAAAATATATAAATTATTATTAGAATTATTCAGTTATGTTATATTATATTACCACAGGTGAATAGTGGAAAAATAAAAAGTCCAATGTAATGTCAGCTAAGATACTGAATGCTGAACAAACGTGTTTGATTGTAGAAATGGTTCGGTAGGCAGCTCTCTAACAGCATACAATGATGGACGATCTGTAGTGAAGATAGAATAGATAGAGGCGCCAATGGTGCAGATCAATGAGGAATCTCAAGGGTTATCAATAAGAGATATACACAGGGTACTCACTTGTAGGAGAGGCAATCAGTTATGCCTATAGGAGCAGGCTGGATTTCTACAGCAGTCCAGCTAGCTGATCAAGGCCCCAACAAGCAACTCCAGGGTGCAGGGAGTCAACAGGTCCAGGTTGAAGACCAGAATAGGTGTACAGGCAGGATGGTAGCAATAGGGCAATTCACCCTATTAGTAGCGTAGCACCAAGATATGATAGACACTTAAAAGTTGGTAAAATAAAAACAAAATTATTTAAAAATTGTAAAATACACAACTTCTTGTGGTGCCAAATAAAATCTTGGATAAAAGGAGAAACAATGCAACGCGTTTCTAAGTAAAAACTGTTTCATCAGGCATGTTTCACATCAATACATTTAGTCCTTATATAGGGCTACGCTACTAAACAAACCCCTAGACACACCCTTCTCAAAAGCTATAGTACATCCAATCACAACCCTTCATTTGCAAACACCCCCTTGCTGCAGTGTTATTTAAACCTTGAATATATTAAAGACAAGTGTATAGAATGTTTTTTCAAACATAAGGAAATACCCTATACTTAGATTCTTTAAAAATAATGTTAATAGTGTTTATACTTGTAATTTAAAGGTTGAAAAATCGTCAATTTATAGTAATTCCTTTCCTTCGTGATTGGAGCCTGCTGATAGGAGAATTTAACTGTCAATCATATGTAGTGGTGATAGATGGCTCTATTAGCCAATCCTATGAAACACAGTGAGTGTGATTCGCCATCCAATTACATTCAGGCAGGAGAACAACACCCAAAACATCCACCAATTGCTAGCGGGCTAGGGACCATGTGTGATCAATGCTTTCCCTATTGGTGCTGACACGAGTTACGTGGCATAGATACCAAATAGCCCCCATATTGTTGTTAGCAACCGTTATGTGAATGTCCGCAGCAGCAAACTCAGCGGGTCATAACTCTAACCAGTGTACTAAGTGATCGTGACAATATTTACAAACACTAAGACAATATATTGTGTACATAACTAAAGAGGTCTCGTGTATAATGCCCATTGGTGGTATCTTACTAAATATGGGCATATTGACTAACCTGTCACTATAATTAATACCCGCTATGTACCCAACAGGTGATATATCAAATGAACATGCTGTGCGGTCTCCGCAATTCTGCAAGTAAAATATTCTCAGCAATTATCATGGCGATCTGACTAGACAGCCATTGGAGTACTACCAAAATAACAATAACTCGCTGTGTATATACACATGAAGTGGTATGTTACAGGACCAAGGCATTGCTGTAAATACGTAGCCATGTTGAAGTCCTATACATGTGGAGATAGTACTGATAAGTGTAACCGTGTAGATGTCATAAGTGACTAAAGTGTATAATTATAATGCTAAAATATAAAGATAATAAAGTGCACAAAAGGAAACCTATTGAGAGATGTTTGAAGGTAGTGATGTGACATTTGAACTACTAATGGTATGAGAGTATACAAACCAGATGTGGGGGGGGGGTTGTAAGTGTATATGAGCTAAAATACCATTGACTACCAATAAATGTGCCGTTGTGGAATTATTGTTAATGCTAGTGTATAGATCCCAAAATAACGGGATGTGTATGAAGCTATAACTTATAAATTAAAGGGACCATTCAATATGATGTAAAGTAAGTGACTGTCTCAAAGAGGGGAAATAATGACAGATACACATAAGTGACAAAATAATGTGATGTGAGAAAATGTGAATTACTGTGTCAAATTAAATTATGGTGGATTAATTTGCTTAAAGTGAGTGGAGTGCAGCAAGGCGGAAATGTGCAAACTTCAGTTTACATAATAGATTGTCTTAGTGTTTGTAAATATTGTCACGATCACTTAGTACACTGGTTAGAGTTATGACCCGCTGAGTTTGCTGCGGCGGACATTCACATAACGGTTGCTAACAACAATATGGGGGCTATATGGTATCTATGCCACGTAACTCGTGTCAGCACCAATAGGCAAAGCATTGATCACACATGCTCCTTGGCCCGCTAGCAATTGGTGGATGTTTTGGGTGTTGTTCGCCTGCCTGAATGTAATTGGATGGCGAATCACACTCACTGTGTTTCATAGGATTGGCTAATAGAGCCATCTATCACCACTACATATGATTGACAGTTAAATTCTCCTATCAGCAGGCTCCAATCACGAAGGAAAGGAATTACTATAAATTGACGATTTTTCAACCTTTAAATTACAAGTATAAACACTATTAACATTATTTTTAAAGAATCTAAGTATAGGGTATTTCCCTATGTTTGAAAAAACATTCTATACACTTGTCTTTAATATATTCAAGGTTTAAATAACACTGCAGCAAGGGGGTGTTTGCAAATGAAGGGTTGTGATTGGATGTACTATAGCTTTTGAGAAGGGTGTGTCTAGGGGTTTGTTTAGTAGCGTAGCCCTATATAAGGACTAAATGTATTGATGTGAAACATGCCTGATGAAACAGTTTTTACTGAGAAACGCGTTGCATTGTTTCTCCTTTTATCCAAGATTTTATTTGGCACCACAAGAAGTTGTGTATTTTACAATTTTTAAATAAATTTGTTTTTATTTTACCAACTTTTAAGTGTCTATCATATCTTGGTGCTACTCTACTAATAGGGTGAATTGCCCTATTGCTACCATCCTGCCTGTACACCTATTCTGGTCTTCAACCTGGACCTGTTGATTCCCTGCACCCTGGAGTTGCTTGTTGGGGCCTTGATCAGCTAGCTGGACTGCTGTAGAAATCCAGCCTGCTCCTATAGGCATAGCTGATTGCCTCTCCTACAAGTGAGTACCCTGTGTATATCTCTTATTGATAACCCTTGAGATTCCTCATTGATCTGCACCATTGGCGCCTCTATCTATTCTATCTTCACTACATAATATTGGTTGAAAACACAATATGTGCAAAAGGGTAAGAAGATCACTAAACATATACATATCTACACCAATCCACATATACATACACACATATCTCCTCAACTCAAAGTTGTCAGATTAATGCATATGTGCACACATACATATATACACATAAACCAATAGACATACAGTATCTTCAACTAGAAGGCTGCCAGGTCTATGTTCTCATTGAGACCTTCTGGAGACAAATTTCTCAAATATATATATATATATATATATATATATATATATATATATATATATATATATATATATATATATATATATATATATTCTATAGGAATTATCCTATAGATGACCTCTCTTTTCCTTCATGTTTTAGTGTGCTGTGGCAGGATACACTCTGTTTTGCATAATTTTTCTTAATATTTCTTAGGTGTTCCCCCTATCTAGTTCTAAGGATTCTGCTGGTACGGCCACAGTATTGTTTCCCACAAATACTTGTGATCAAATAAATCACATGTATACTCTCACTAGTCATCTTAGTTTTAATTTGAAATGTCTCCCCTTTAGTATTTGACACAAAGGATGTTTCCTTATGTCCAATAAAACTGCAGGTTGGACATCTATTTTTCCCACACTTGTAAATACCCTTTTTGAGGTTCTGTGGTACCTGTATTGTTCTTAGCCTCTTTTGCTTTACTCTTGCTGGCTACAATTTTACTTGGGGTCAAGGAGTTTTTTTAAAGTCGGTGCCCTTTTGAAAACACAAAACGGCTTGTCTTCAATTATCTCTTTTAACATTGTATCACTATGCAAGATTGGTCAATATTTCTCCAAATTTTGTGATGTCTTATTATAATTACTATTGAATTGTGTGATAAACTTAGGTGCATTTTCAAATCTATTAGACCCATGTTTTTGCACTTGTAGTAACTCTCCCCTACTTTTGGACTGTGCCCTCTCTAATCCTTTTCTAAAATTCCTGATTCACATATGAAATCAGTATCTTTTGTGCAATTTCTTCGCAATCTGGAAAATTGTCAGTAGGGAATATTTTTGAGCCATCTCGGGTGGTGGTTGCTCCTTTTATCTATATAGCTGTTGCAATCCACCTTCTTAAAGTATGTATTGGAACAAACACTACCATCACCATCGTCCCATCTGAGGGTAACATCTAAAAAGTAAATAGTTTCTGTATTTATCGTATGAGAAAATTAAATTACAAACTCATTATTATTAAAAAATGTAACAAATTAATTTGCTCTCTCCATTGAACCCTTCAAAATAAAGATAAAATCATCTATGAAACGGCCATAATGGACAACATCCGCCCAGTAGTCTGAGGGATTTAGATGTGAAAATAACCCATAAATTGGCAAAACTAGGGGCAAATGTTGTCCCCATGGCCATTCCACATATTTGTAAATAAAAAGAGTCTTGATATACTAAATAATTGTGTGTTAAAACAAACATAATTGCTTTTAAAATAAAGCTTCTTTGCTTTCAGGCATTTACATATCCAATTCCAAAAAGTATTGGACAGTATTGGATCAGACCTATAGTGTGTTGAATATTAGAATACAGGGCTGTTGCATCACAACTGATCCAAATGCAACTTTTCAATTGGGGTACTGGAACAGATTTGTGGTGTTCTTAAAGTAGGAGTCGCGATTGACCAATTTTTGTTCTTAAGAAAGATGTCTATATAACTAGAAAGATTATACGTGAGACACCCAATCTCCGAAATGATAGGCCTTCTTGGAAGATTGTATAGGCCCTTTCGGCAAGTGATAGTAGTGTGCCAAACTAGGCTTATCTGGCATCAAAAACTGTCTTTCTTTCTTGTTTAAAACCCCCTGGGAGGATCCTTCATCAATTAAAGTGATCATATATCTTGAGTATTTGAGGGTGGGATCGTATGATAATATTTGATAATAAGAATGATCTTTTAGTGTATGATCCGCCTCTCTCAAATAGTCAGTTTTATTCTGGAGCACTACTCCCTTTGTCCGCCTGCCTGATGATGATCTCTGAATCAGACATTAAATTGGACATGGCTCTCTTCTTGTATTTATTGAGGTTACCCATGTCCAAATTGAATTGTTCTAGTTTTTCTAGGTCATTCAAAACCAACCTCCTAAAGACCTCTAAATTAGAATTGCAGTGCAATTGGGTTGAAATTGGATATAGGTTGTATATCTGTGTGTATCACATCATTACATAGATGTTCCCATAGTCTCTCAGGTTCATATGTCATGGATTCTGCAGCATTCTTTTCTGCCATTTCATCAGTTATGATTACTTTTTTTTTAGCAGCAAAGTATCTTTGAATGGAAAGCTTTCTAACATATTTGTTGACATCGACAAACAAATCAAAAATATTTTAATAACTTTATTTATAGCAAAGAAGAACAAGAGATCCAATACATACATGACAAAGAACAAAAAAAGAGTGTAATGACAAAAGTCCTTTGTTGAGTCCACAAATGTATCATAATGATAGATATGAGTAAAACATATAATAACAGGATCCCTAGTTTGTCATGCAGAGGCAAGGAACCAAGTGCTCCCCAATTTTGTTTATATATTAAATAAGAATAAAAGAAACAAAACCAAACAATAAATATATAACACTTACCCGGAGCGCCTCCAGCTCACCCCTGCAGACCAGTGCCCAGAAAAATAGAAGAGCAGTGAATAGACAATCCAAAATATAATTATAATTGCTTGGGGGCCCAATTGGGCCTAGCCATCAGACAAACACCATTTACCTCTGATGTTCTTATTCAGAACATAAAGACGGTTTCTAAATGGGAAAATAACTCTATCTCTAACATTAGCTGGCAGAAACAATAGATAAACCTCCCATTTGTGGAGACATTTTTTAATTAGTTTTTCTGGGTCTTCCCTTGTGTCTGCCTGTTCAACCAGCATCTGCGTTTGTATCTTACTAAGTAATTGTCAGAAGGGAAGAGATCTCTAACTAGCCCACTCTGTCAGAATGATTTGTTTAGCAAGCATAAGGACTGTGATTATAAAAATGTCAAACTTATATGCTCTGTCTTTAGGGATCAAGAAAATCACATGTTGTGCTGTGAGTGTTACCTGTTCCTTAGTCATCTTTGTCAGCCAGTAAGCAATTCTGTGCCAGAATCCTGTTAATTTGGGTCAATCATTTGGGTCAATCCCATAGCAAATGAGTCCAATTGGGGAGTGGGTATCTACATTTATTACATATGTTCTCTGCCCCCAGCACCCATTTTGAATGCAGACTAGGAGTGATGTAAGCTTGATGTATAAATTTCATATGTGACTCTCAGCTGTGCAGAGACTATGCTTGTATGTACCTTTCTAAAACTGGCCTTAAGGAGATTAGAGTCTATCTGTAGCCCTCTGTGGTTTGACCACTTTAGTAAAATCCCCTGTATGATCGGTTCCTCAAAATGACTAAGGAAGAGATCATATATGTAGGAGATTTTGTAAGATCCTTGCTTGGCTAATGTGCACATCCTTTCAATGTTAGAGGGTTCATTAATCAACAGTTTATCTGAAATCAACTGGTATAGGTAATGTCTACACTGAAAGTACGCAAACCTATGTGAACTAGGGAGACCATACAAATTTTGCAATTCCTGAAAAGATGTAATTGCTAAAGTTAGTGGGTTGAAGAGTTGGTGAAGCCTAGTGAGATATTTTCGTTGCCATACGGCAAACACCTCTGTCGTGTATCCCGGTAAGAAGTGTAAGTTACCTTGAATCGGTAAGTATTTGCTTACTGAGTGTTGCACCCCCCATAGTTTACAAATCTCGGACCATGCCCTCAGGGGATCCCTAAATAATATATGGGATTGTATATGCGGGGGAAGAGAGTTGAAGTCTGCATGAGGCAGAAACGCCAAATGTATTGGTTTAATAATGCTAGTTTCCAGATCAGAGATTAAGTAAAGTAATTGTTGCCCACAAGCCAGTCCAATGTGATCTTAGACAGGGTGGCCCAGTTGTACCACCTAATATTTGGGAGGCGAAGCCCACCCCCACACAATGGCATTGACAAGTATGATCTGCTTATCCTATGTCTTCTACCCTGCCATATGAACTGTCCAAGAGAGGCCTGGAGTGATTCCGTGTCCTGTTGAGTAAGAAAGAGGGGTAACATCTGTAGAGGGTAGAGCAACTTAGGGAGAGCAACCATTTTAAAAAAGGTGAACCCTACCAGAGAGGGAGAGGGGTAGCCTCACACAACTCAAAAGCAATTGTTTGATGTTAGCAATAATGTCACTAATGTTAGCATTAATGTCACTAATGTCACTAATGTCACTAAGATTGAGACGGTACAACTTAGAGGGATTGAAATGTATCCTTATCCCTAAATACTTCCTCCGTAACCTTGAGATCCGTGTCTGTCAGTGTAGTGTTGTGGGAGTTCTGCAACCAGGTCACCTCAGACTTATCATAATTGATTTTATAGCCCGAAAAAAGGTACCAAACTTGTTGACAATATGTAAGAGTGTTTGTAAATTGTTGAGGGGGTCATCCACAAAAAGTAATAGGTCATCCGCGTATAACGATAAATGGTGTTTGTGACCGAGGATATCGAGGCCCTCACAGTGCTGCCTAATATACGATGCCAAAGGCTCTATGGCCAGGTCGAACAGCAGCGGGGAGAGGGGGCAACCCTGTCTGGTGCCTCTCTGCAGTTTAAATGAGGGGGAAAGTCCACCATTGATCACAAGGGAGGCCATGGGGGCCTGGTATAATTTCCGGAGGAAGTTAGGGAAGTTTCCAGTGATACCAAATTTATCTAACAATGTGTGCAAGTGATCCCACTCTATCCTATCAAATGCCTTTTCCACATCCAGCGCCAAAAGGCAAGCATCCTTGAGTGTAGTGGGGGTCTGTGAATGTGCATTATACCAGTAGTGTGATGTGATCGCCAGTGTTTTCCTAATATTAACTACCGAGGATCTACCCTTGACAAAGCCAGTCTGGTCCGCATGGACAACAGAAGGCAAAGCCCCTGCCAGGCGATCCGCCAGAATTTTCGTCAATAACTTATAATCTCCATTGAGTAAAAAGATTGGTCGGTATGAGGACGTTTGTGTAGGATCCCTATCAGGTTTGGGAATTAGACAAATGGCTGCCTCTGAGAAGCGTTCATCCATCGTGCCGTTCCATCTAGATATGCTGTGTATAAAGAAGACAGGGAGGGAGCGATATCTTCACCTAAAAGCTTAAGATATTCTGAGTGTAGCCCATCACTTTCCCCAATTTACTGTTCTGAATGGCTCTAAGTACCTCATGTACACATATAGGGGCGTTGAGAAGTATTTCCTGTTCCTCATAAATAGTGGGAAGATGCACTGAATCCCAAAACTCTTGCTTCGCTTTTAGATTAATGGTCTGGCTAGTATATAACGTTTTGTAGTATTGCACAAATTCCGCCATGATTTCTTTGGTGTCAGAGGTTAGGTGAGACTGAGAATTGATGGCTGTTATGTAGGATTTAGGTCTATACAAATTAACTAGTTTCGCTAACAATTTACCAGATTTGTTACCATGTCGATAATGTCTACCTTGTCTGTGTATATTAAACTTGAGATCCTGTTGAGCTAGAAAGGTGTCCCTAGTCTGTTTAAGTTTGTAATACTTTTCCTTGGATTTGGGGCAGGGATCAGAGAGGTACTTATTGTAAGCATCAGTAAGTCGTATAAGGAAGTCATTATCTATCTTTTTGATGTTTTTGTTGTAATGAGCTGTGAAGGATGTTATATGAGCTCTCATCACTGCCTTAGAGGCATGCCAGAACAAATCATGGGTAGTTTTGTGAATGTTATTATCAGATGCATATTGCAGCCAGAAAGTTTTTAAATGCTGGTGAAAGTTCACATTGCTATAAAGGTAGGAAGGGAATTTCCAAGCTTTTTCTGGGAGTCTTATTGACGTAGGATGTAATCGTAAGATAATCCGGGCATGGTCCGAGATTGTGATTTGACCTATAACTGTGGAGTTAACCTGAGGTGTCTGTGTGAGGGAGGTTAAAAAATAATCAATTCTTGACATAGTGTGGTGAGTTTTTGATAAACAAGTGGCGTCCCTCCCAACTGGGTTTTGTGCCCTCCAGACATCTATTAAGTTTAGTGACTCTTTAAATGAGTTAATTAAAGCCACCTCTCTTTTGTGTGTAGCTAGATGCTTCTTTGAAGCTCTCACCACAGCAGGGTCTTTAAACCTGTCCAGGGGAAGAGCCTGAGCCAAATTGAAGTCTCCCCCAATAATTGTCGGAGCACTGTAGGCCGTCAATTTTGCCAGTAGGGTTGCCCAGAAGATAGAGCTAAACTCATTCGGGCCATAAACATTACAAATCGTGTATGTGAGTGTATTGACGTGTAACAGGGCTATAATGTATCTGCCTTTCTGATCTATATCAATCTGCGAAAAGGATACTGTGAGGCCCTTCCTCACCAGGATGGCCACCCCCCTCTTTCTACCCTCAGATGGGGAATATAAAATGTGAACCACCCAACGTGTTTTTAGCTTCTCATGTTCCTCTGCTGATAATTTAGTTCCCTGAAGCAGCGCCACATCGGTGTGTAAGGAATTCAGGTAACAAATCAAAAATATTGTGGGAGTTGGATGGGCTAAAATTAAGACCCCTCTGCAAAATGCCAATTTCTGTGTTTGTTAGTTGTCGATCAGATAAATAAAAAAATCCCTTTCTAATCTCTCCAGTTTAGCCTTTAGGCAGGTCTTACCCCTTCCTCTACTGCCCCATTTACAAGCGCTTTATATTGGGGATCCTCTCACTAAAGGTCTTTGATCTTACTGCCTTTTCTAATTTGGTGTGGGGGACCAATGCCTCCCCATCCTTGTCTCTAAAAAAAACCTCTAGAGTTTCTTTCTTGTGCACCCATTCTAGATGTAGAGACTACAGGGAGTGCAGAATTATTAGGCAAGTTGTATTTTTGAGGATTAATTTTATTATTGAACAACAACCATGTTCTCAATGAACCCAAAAAACTCATTAATATCAAAGCTGAATATTTTTGGAAGTAGTTTTTAGTTTGTTTTTAGTTTTAGCTATTTTAGGGGGATATCTGTGTGTGCAGGTGACTATTACTGTGCATAATTATTAGGCAACTTAACAAAAAACAAATATATACCCATTTCAATTATTTATTTTTACCAGTGAAACCAATATAACATCTCAACATTCACAAATATACATTTCTGACATTCAAAAACAAAACAAAAAGAAATCAGTGACCAATATAGCCACCTTTCTTTGCAAGGACACTCAAAAGCCTGCCATCCATGGATTCTGACAGTGTTTTGATCTGTTCACCATCAACATTGCGTGCAGCAGCAACCACAGCCTCCCAGACACTGTTCAGAGAGGTGTACTGTTTTCCCTCCTTGTAAATCTCACATTTGATGATGGACCACAGGTTCTCAATGGGGTTCAGATCAGGTGAACAAGGAGGCCATGTCATTAGATTTTCTTCTTTTATACCCTTTCTTGCCAGCCACGCTGTGGAGTACTTGGACGCGTGTGATGGAGCATTGTCCTGCATGAAAATCATGGTTTTCTTGAAGGATGCAGACTTCTTCCTGTACCACTGCTTGAAGAAGGTGTCTTCCAGAAACTGGCAGTAGGACTGGGAGTTGAGCTTGACTCCATCCTCAACCCGAAAAGGCCCCACAAGCTCATCTTTGATGATACCAGCCCAAACCAGTACTCCACCTCCACCTTGCTGGCGTCTGAGTCGGACTGGAGCTCTCTGCCCTTTACCAATCCAGCCACGGGCCCATCCATCTGGCCCATCAAGACTCACTCTCATTTCATCAGTCCATAAAACCTTAGAAAAATCAGTCTTGAGATATTTCTTGGCCCAGTCTTGACGTTTCAGCTTGTGTGTCTTGATCAGTGGTGGTCGTCTTTCAGCCTTTCTTACCTTGGCCATGTCTCTGAGTATTGCACACCTTGTGCTTTTGGGCACTCCAGTGATGTTGCAGCTCTGAAATATGGCCAAACTGGTGGCAAGTGGCATCTTGGCAGCTGCACGCATGACTTTTCTCAGTTCATGGGCAGTTATTTTGCGCCTTGGTTTTTCCACACGCTTCTTGCGACCCTGTTGACTATTTTGAATGAAACGCTTGATTGTTCGATGATCACGCTTCAGAAGCTTTGCAATTTTAAGAGTGCTGCATCCCTCTGCAAGATATCTCACTATTTTTGACTTTTCTGAGCCTGTCAAGTCCTTCTTTTGACCCATTTTGCCAAAGGAAAGGAAGTTGCCTAATAATTATGCACACCTGATATAGGGTGTTGATGTCATTTGACCACACCCCTTCTCATTACAGAGATGCACATCACCTAATATGGTTAATTGGTAGTAGGCTTTCGAGCCTATACAGCTTGGAGTAAGACAACATGCATAAAGAGGATGATGTGGTCAAAATACTCATTTGCCTAATAATTCTGCACTCCCTGTATGGGCGACCCATACATTCTATCATGCTGTCTTTGCTTTATATTCAGTTTTATTCTATTATGAATAGGAAAATTATCTCCAGAGGGATTCTGATTTCTTCTCCAAGTTGGAGCATTTCCTTTCCCCACATTATAATTCATTGGGTTTGTGGGTTTACTGTGTTTGAAACCACTCTCAGATAATTTCCTTTTATGTTTAACCTTTCTAGTGGATTTGCTCTCATTTTTAGCCCATGGGGAGTCATTTGCTTCATTATCATCCTTATTATTAACTCCTTATATTCTCTACTTGCTTGTTAAAGGAATAGATCTGTCCTGTTTCATAATCTGCCAGCAATAGTCAGTCCAGCACCCAGGTTGCAATGCACGTTAATGTGGGTAACTCCTCATTACCCACAAAGGAGATAATTCCTAACAGCAAAAAGTGTGACAGCATATAGCAAATGTTTACTTAAAAGCACAGGGTTATAGGCAGCAACAGTTTGGGAAACATCCCTTAGCATGACTAAGGAATGTTTCCCGAAACGTTGCTGCCTATAACCCTGTGCTTTTAAGTAATGCAATTGCTATATGCTGTTACGATTTTTTCTGTTTCATAATCTCCCACATCTCTTTCCATTTTTTTGTTTTGATCTTAATAATATCATTCTGATATTTGTCTGTTCTTGTTATGACATTGGTATTGATTTTATCATAATCAGAATTATCTTTAAATTTCTCCAGATCCTTCTGTATATCAATCATACCTAGTTCATCTAAAAGCGTTTCCCTATGTTTTACTAAGATAATCATTAATTTAAGGGCACATTTGCTTAGGGAATCCTCACATTCTTTAACTATGTCATTGTTATTCCTTAAAAAAGGGCAATTCTTCCTTGAGTCTTAGGGATAATTTTTTTTCTTAAGGTATTTCTTTAAGAAATGTATGCCCCTCCAGTGTTTGTGTTCTTTTTTAATACGTTTTTTAATTTTGAGAACAATTGTGAAATAGAGGCCCCATTATCAGACCCAGTATCCTTGTTCTTCTAATTAATTTGAAATTGTACTCTTTTATCCAATCTTTCTTGTAAAGACTGCATATTGTGAACTCAATATAAAGATTACAAAACAGTGTAAGAAATGTGATACAATAAAAGAAAATATATATAGAAAATATATCAAATGCACTCACAATAAAATCCACAGTAAAAACAAAAACGTGAACTACCAAAAACGTGCGATGGTCCTTAAAAAAACAAAGGCGCCCCTTGATGCATCAGGATCAGCTCTTCTTTGGAACCAAGCACATGGATTACTAAAATACAGAAAAGAGAAAAAAGGCACTCCAATGGTGCAGATGACCCAACAAATTTCAGTGAACCCAGTGAACTCCACCATAGAGACATACTCATGAGGGGAATGCACTATCATACAGTACAAGTCAGGCAAGTTGGATGGATCAGAGCTCCCCAGCTAGCTCACTATGGCAATCCGGATCAGATGGTTCAAATGTGATAACCAAAGGATGATGTGTAGTCAGGCAAATGGTATAGCAACCAAATGAAAACTCACAATACCATGAACAGGTAAAATCCACTATGTGTAAACGGACACATCAAAGAGGGCCAAGAATGGAAAACAGCATTTAACACCAGGAGCGGGCATTATGAATATCTTGTAATGCCTTTTGGCCTATGCAATGCTCCTGCTTTTTTCCAGGAATTTATTACGAGATATGTTACAGTATGTTGTGGTATACTTAGATGACATTCTCATACACTCACCCACACTTGAGGCTCACCGTTCTGATGTTAGGTAGGGATGGGTGAATGTGTAAATTTCCGAATTCGAATGTTAGAACGAATGTTATTACCGAAATTCGAATTATAAATCCGAATGTTGATAAGAACGAATTTTCTTAAAAATTCTATAATCGAATGCTATTTACAGTTTTTGAATGTCACTTTCGAATTCAAATGCTTATAATTATATTGAATGTCCACATTCGAAATTTCTAATTTAACATTCTATTTAACAAATACTATTCAGAAGTTCAATAGTTCATGTGGTAGGGAGGGAATCTAGTAAATTGATACATAATAGATACAAATATATAATTTAGAATGTTTCTTTATATAATATTGCATAATTTGAATATTACATTTAAAGAAAGCATTAGAAATACTATTACAAATATGAATTCAAATTTTTCTAAACAAATATTTTCGAATGTAATCGTGAAAATCGAATGTTAGAATATTATGTAAACATTCGAAATTCGATTTGAACGAACAAATGTGTTAAAATTCGTTTCATTTTTCGAATGTGAAACATTCGCCCATCCCTAGTCACAGGGGTACTTCAGAAACTATGTGAGAACAGCCTATTTTGCAAGCTCGAGAAATCTTTCAATCTAATCTATCAAACTCAAGTCACCTTCCTAGGTTATGTCATTCCGCTACAGGGTTCTCCATGGATCCTGACAAGTTATCTGCAGTTTTGCAGTGGCCTCACCCAGTTGGTCTACGGTCTATTCAATGTTTTTTGGGCTTGGCCAATTACTATAAAAAGTTTATTAAAAACTTTTCTTCCTTGGTCAAACCTATCACTGACATGACTCGTAAAGAGAATGATCCACTCCATTGGTCACCTACTGCCATTAAAGGGGCAGTATACACAAATTTTCATTTAACTGCATGTAATAGACACTACTATAAAGAATAATATTCACAGATACTGATATAAAAATCCAGTATAAAACAGTTTAAAAACTTACTTAAAACCTCCCAGTTTAGCTCTGTTAAAAGGATTATTTAGAACACACTGTGAAAGTGGGAAATATTCAGACACTCCCCCTCTCCCCCTTCCTCTGCATATGAAAAAACTCTTTACACAAACAGGAGCAAGCTGGAGTAGGTATACGTCAGTATTCTCGTAAAACTTTGGGGCTTGGTTAGGAGTCTGAAAATCAGCGCAATGTTATTTAAAGGGACACTGAACCCAATTTTTTTCTTTCGTGATTCATATAGAGCATGCAATTTTAAGCAACTGTCTAATTTACTCCTATTATCAATTTTTCTTTGTTCTCTTGCTAACTTTATTTGAAAAGGAAGGAATCTAAGCTAAGGAGCTAGCCAATTGTTGGTTCAGAACAGCACTTGTTTTTGGTGCTGTCCAATCAGCAAGGACAACCCAGGTTGTTCACCAAAAATGGGCCAGCATCTAAACTTACATTCTTGTTTTTTAAATAAAGATACCAAGAGAATGAAGAAAATTTGCTAGTAGGAGTAAATTAGAAAGTTGCTTAAAATTGCATGCTCTATCTGAATCACAAAATAAAAAATTGGGTTCAGTGTCCCTTTAAAAATAAGCAAAACTATACATTTTTTTAAATAAAGAAAAAGCTGTATGGGCTATATAAATGGATCATCTACAAAACATTTATGCAAAGAAACATTGAGTGTATAATGTCACTTTAAGGCCCTTGAGAGTCTTAAAACTGCCTTTGCTGCTGCCTCAGTTCTGGCTCATCCTAACCCTGCTCTGCCTTTAATTCTAGAGGTCGATGCATCTGAGACTGGAGTAGGCGCCCTCTTGTCTCAGCTTCCTATGCCTGAGGGTTCCTTGAATCTGTGCGGTTTCTTCTCTAAGAAATTGTAGCCAGTGGAGTTCAATTACGAAATTGGTGACAGGGAATTACTGGACATAATTTTGGCACTCAAGTGAAGGAGGCAACTTCTAGAATGTACTAGCGTACCGGTGCTCATCCTCACTGACCACAAGAATTTGACTTACCTATCCAAAGCTAAACTTTTGTCGCCCCAACAGGCTACATGGGCGCTATTTTTTTCTTGGTTCATTTATGTGGTCTCCTACCTGCCTGGTAGTAAGAATGTTAGGACTGATGCGGCGATGCCCTCTCTCATCAATTTTCGCCTCTGTCCAAGGAGGAGTCGGTACCCAGTCAAGTTATACTTTCCTGACCTTATTTTGGCCACCATACGTACCAATTTGACTTCTCCCTTGGGGGAAGAGATCCTGGCTGCACAAACCAATGCCCCTCCAGAGAAACCTAGCGGCAAGGGCTTTGTACCTGAGAATCTTTGCACCAAAATAGTGCACACTTACCACTATCCTAAAGCTGCAGGTCACCAGAGTAAGAACCAAATGATTTGGTCTGTCACTCGACAATTCTGGTGGCCAGGTCTTTGTTCTGATGTTGCTGCGCATGCTGCCTCCTGCTCAGTTTGTGCGCAGAATAAGACTCTTCAGTGTCTTCCTGTGGGTCTTCTCCAACCTATTGCTAATAGTTAGCGTCCTTGGACACATCTATCCATGGACTTCATTGTCGACCTTCCGGTTTCAAATGGCAATACTGTTATCCTGATTGTTGTAGACCGTTTTTTCCAAAATGTCACGTATTCCTTTGAAGAAGCTGCCTACCGCTCAGAAGCTTGCTTCAATTTTTGCTTAGGAGGTCATCTGTTTACATGGGTTACCAAAAACATAATTTATGTAAGAACTTACCTGATAAATTCATTTCTTTCATATTGGCAAGAGTCCATGAGCTAGTGACGTATGGGATATACATTCCTACTAGGAGGGGCAAAGTTTCCCAAACCTCAAAATGCCTATAAATACACCCCCCACCACACCCACAATTCAGTTTAATGAATAGCCAAGAAGTGGGGTGATAAGAAAGGAGTGAAAGCATCAACAAGGAATTGGAATAATTGTGCTTTATACAAAAAAATCATAACCACCACAAAAAGGGTGGGCCTCATGGACTCTTGCCAATATGAAAGAAATTAATTTATCAGGTAAGTTCTTACATAAATTATGTTTTCTTTCATGTAATTGGCAAGAGTCCGCTGAAAAAAGAATCCACAACCCAAATCAAAAAGTTTTAATCTTATAATGAAAAAACCCCTCAAATTATAAGCAGAAGAATCAAACTGAAACAGCTGCCTGAAGAACTTTTCTACCAAAAACTGCTTTTGAAGAAGAGAACACATCAAAATGGTAGAATTTAGTAAAAGTATGCAAAGAAGACCAAGTTGCTGCTTTGCAGATCTGATCAACAGAAGCTTCATTCTTAAAAGCCCAGGAAGTAGAAACTGACCAGGTAGAATGAGCCGTAATCCTCTGAGGATTTACCCGACTCCAAATAAGCATGATGAATCAAAAGCTTTAACCAAGAAGACAAAGAAATGGCAGAAGCTTTCTGACCTTTCCTAGAACCAGAAAAGATAACAAAATAGACTAGAAGTCTTTCTGAAATCTTTAGTAGCTTCAATATAATATTTCAAAGCTCTTACCACATCCAAAGAATGCAAAGATCTTTCCAAAGAATTCTTAGGATTAGGACACAATGAAGGGACAACAATTTCTCTACTAATGTTGTTGGAATTCACAATCTTAGGTAAAAATTTAAATGAAGTCCGCAAAACCGCCTTATCCTGATGAAAAATCAGAAAAGGAGACTCACAAGAAAGAACAGATAATTCAGAAACTTTTCTAGCAGAAGAGATAGCCAAAAGAAACAATACTTTCCAAGAAAGTAATTTAATGTCCAGAGAATGCATAGGGGGGTAGTTATCAAGCCGTCAACCTCAAATACGCTGGAATTCTGCAGCGTATTTGTGGCGAGGCTGATTCGCCTTAGTTATCAAAGGCTACAGACCGGCAAAAGTAGAATTTTGTGATGTAAACTTCGATCCGCCGGACTCCGTCTGACACAGATCGATTCTTACGTCACTCCAGATGTTCCGCACACAAGTACGGCACAATCTCACTACTTTTGCTAGTTATCAAAAAACTAGCAGGTACGCTCGGCACTTTTACGGCCCAGCGTACCTGGTTTTCAAACCGCCAGCCTGGAGGCGGCGGATCCCATAAGAATCAATGAGAGTCTGACCATAGCGAAAGTACAAGTTCGCTGCTGACAGACATCCCATTCATTCCTATGGGAGCTGTCTGCACCTAACACCCTAACATGTACCCCGAGTCTAAACACCACTAATCTGTCCCCCCTACACCGCCGCAACTAAATAAAGTTATTACCCCCTAAACCGCCGCTCCCGGAGCCCACCGACACTAAAATAAATATGTAAACCCATATACCGCCGCTCCCGGAGCCCACCGCAAGCTACTCTATACATATTAACCCCTAAACCGCCGCTCCCGGAGCCCACCGCCAACTACATTATACCTAGTAACCCCTATCCTGCCCCCCCTATACCGCCGCCCTCTATAATAAATTTATTAACCCCTATCCTGCCGATCCCGCACCTCGCCGCAACTAAATAGTTTAACCCCTAAACCGCCGCTCCCGGACCCCCGCAACCTATATTAAATTTATTAACCCCTATCCTGCCCCCTTCTACACCGTCGCCACCTATAATAAATTTATTAACCCCTATCCTGCCCCCTTCTACACCGTCGCCACCTATAATAAATTTATTAACCCCTATCCTGCCCCCTTCTACACCGTCGCCACCTATAATAAATTTATTAACCCTTATCCTGCCCCCCACTACACCACCGCCACTGTAATAAAATTATTAACCCCTAAACCTAAGTCTAACACTAACCCTAACACCCCCTAACTTAAATATTAATTAAATAAATCTAAATCATATTTCTATTATGAACTAAATTAATCCTATTTAAAACTAAATACTTACCTTTAAAATAAACCCTAATATAGCTACAATATAAATAATAATTATATTCTAGCTATCTTAGGATTTATTTTTATTTTACAGGTACCTTTCAATTTATTTTAACTAGGTACAATAGCTATTAAATAGTTATTAACTATTTAATAACTTACCTAGCTAAAATAAAGAGAAATTTACCTGTGAAATAAAAACTAACCTAAGTTACAATTACACCTAACACTACACTATACTTTAATAAATTATTCCTATTTAAAACTAAATACTTACCTGTAAAATAAATCCTAACCTAAGTTACAATTAAACCTAACACTACACTATCATTAAATAAATTAAATAAACTACCTACAAATAACTACAATTAAATACAATTACATAAACTAACTAAAGTACAAAAAATAAAAAAAGCTAAGTTACAAAAAATAAAAAAAATAAGTTACAAACATTTACAAACATATTACAACAATTTTAAGCTACTTACACCTAATCTAAGCCCCCTAATAAAATAACAAACCCCCCCCAAAATAAAAAAATGCCCTACCCTATTCTACATTAAAAAAGTTCAAAGCTCTTTTACCTTACCAGCCCTTAAAAGGGCCTTTTGTGGGGCATGCCCCAAAGAGTTCAGCTCTTTTGCCTGTAAAAGAAAAATACAACCCCCCCAACATTAAAACCCACCACCCACATACCCCTAATCTAACCCAAACCCCCCTTAAAATAACATAACACTAATCCCCTGAAGATCATCCTACCTTTAGTTGTCTTCACTCAGCCGAGCCACCGATGGAACAGAAGAGGACATCCGGACCGGCAGAAGTGATCATCCAAGGGGCGCTGAAGAAATCTTCCATCCGATGAAGTGATCCTCCAAGCGGCGCTAAAGAAATCTTCCATCTGGGCGTGGTCATCTTCCAAGAGGCGCTGAAGAAGTCTTCTATCCGGGCGAGGTCATCTTCGAAGCCGGGTCTTGAATCTTCATCCCGCCGACGCGGAACATCCTTCTTTCCCGATGAACTACCGACGAATGAAGGCTCCTTTAAGGGACGTCATCCAAGATGGCATCCCTTCAATTCCGATTGGCTGATAGGATTCTATCAGCCAATCGGAATTAAGGTAGGAAAAATCTGATTGGCTGATGGAATCAGCCAATCAGATTCAAGTTCAATCCGATTGGCTGATCCAATCAGCCAATCAGATTGAGCTCGCATTCTATTGGCTGTTCCGATCAGCCAATAGAATGTGAGCTCAATCTGAATGGCTGATTGGATCAGCCAATCGGATTGAACTTGAATCTGATTGGCTGATTCCATCAGCCAATCAGATTTTTCCTACCTTAATTCCGATTGGCTGATAGAATCCTATCAGCCAATCGGAATTGAAGGGACGCCATCTTGGATGACGTCCCTTAAAGGAGCCTTCATTCGTTGGTAGTTCATCGGGAAAGAAGGATGTTCCGCGTCGGCGGGATGAAGATTCAAGACCCGGCTTCGAAGATGACCTCGCCCGGATAGAAGACTTCTTCAGCGCCTCTTGGAAGATGACCTCGCCTGGATGGAAGATTTCTTTAGCGCCGCTTGGAGGATCACTTCATCGGATGGAAGATTTCTTCAGCGCCCCTTGGATGATCACTTCTGCCGGTCCGGATGTCCTCTTCAGTTCCATCGGTGGCTCGGCTGAGTGAAGACAACTAAAGGTAGGATGATCTTCAGGGGATTAGTGTTAGGTTATTTTAAGGGGGGTTTGGGTTAGATTAGGGGTATGTGGGTGGTGGGTTTTAATGTTGGGGGGGTTGTATTTTTCTTTTACAGGCAAAAGAGCTGAACTCTTTGGGGCATGCCCCCACAAAAGGCCCTTTTAAGGGCTGGTAAGGTAAAAGAGCTTTGAACTTTTTTAATGTAGAATAGGGTAGGGCATTTTTTTATTAGGGGGCTTAGATTAGGTGTAAGTAGCTTAAAATTGTTGTAATATGTTTTTAAATGTTTGTAACTTATTTTTTTTTATTTTTTGTAACTTAGCTTTTTTTATTTTTTGTACTTTAGTTAATGTAATTGTATTTAATTGTAGTTATTTGTAGGTAGTTTATTTAATTTATTTAATGATAGTGTAGTGTTAGGTTTAATTGTAACTTAGGTTAGGATTTATTTTACAGGTAATTTTTGTATTTCTTTTAGCTAGGTAGTTATTAAATAGTTAATAACTATTTAATAACTATTCTAACTAGCTAAAATAAATACAAAGTTACCTGTAAAATAAATATAAATCCTAAGATAGCTACAATGTAATTATTAATTATATTGTAGCTATCTTAGGGTTTATTTTACAGGTAAGTATTTAGTTTTAAATAGGAATAATTTATTAAAGTATAGTGTAGTGTTAGGTGTAATTGTAACTTAGGTTAGTTTTTAGTTTACAGGGACATTTCTCTTTATTTTAGCTAGGTAAGCTATTAAATAGTTAATAACTATTTAATAGCTATTGTACCTAGTTAAAATAAATACAAAGTTACCTGTAAAATAAAAATAAATCCTAAGATAGCTACGATATAATTATTATTTATATTGTAGCTATATCAGGGTTTATTTTATAGGTAAGTATTTAGTTTTAAATAGGATTAACTTACGGCTAGATTTTTTGTTGGTAACGACCCGCGTATCTAACGCTGTCTTTTTTCTGGCCGCACCTTTAAAATAACTCTGGTATTGAGAGTCCACAGAATGGCTGCGTTAGGCTCCAAAAAAGGAGCGTAGAGCATATTTAACGCAACTTCAACTCTCGATACCAGAGTTGCTTACGGACGCGGCCAGCCTCAAAAACATGCTCGTGCACGATTCCCCCATAGGAAACAATGGGGCTGTTTGAGCTGAAAAAAAACCTAACACCTGCAAAAAAGACGCGTTCAGCTCCTAACGCAGCCCCATTGTTTGCTATGGGGAAACACTTCCTACGTCTGCACCTAACACTCTAACATGTACCCCGAGTCTAAACACCCCTAACCTTACACTTATTAACCCCTATTCTGCCGCCCCCGCTATCGCTGACCCCTGTATAATATTTTTAACCCCTAATCTGCCGCTCCGTAAACCGCTGCTACTTACATTATCCCTATGTACCCCTAATCTGCTGCCCCTAACACCGCCGACCCCTATATTATATTTATTAACCCCTAATCTGCCCCCCACAACGTAGCCTCCACCTGCCTACACTTATTAACCCCTAATCTGCCGAGCGGACCGCACCGCTATTATTATAAAGTTATTAACCCCTAATCCGCCTCTCTAACCCTATAATAAATAGTATTAACCCCTAATCTGCCCTCCCTAACATCGCCGACACCTAACTTCAATTATTAACCCCTAATCTGCCGACTGGAGCTCACCGCTATTCTAATAAATGTATTAACCCCTAAAGCTAAGTCTAACCCTAACACTAACACCCCCCTAAATTAAATATAATTTTAATCTAACGAAATTAATTAACTCTTATTAAATAAATTATTCCTATTTAAAGCTAAATACTTACCTGTAAAATAAATCCTAATATAGCTACAATATAAATTATAATTATATTATAGCTATTTTAGGATTCATATTTATTTTACAGGTAACTTTGTAATTATTTTAACCAGGTACAATAGCTATTAAATAGTTAAGAACTATTTAATAGCTAAAATAGTTAAAATAATTGCAAAATTACCTGTAAAATAAATCCTAACCTAAGTTACAATTAAACCTAACACTACACTATCAATAAATGAATTAAATAAAATACCTATAATTATCTACAATTAAACCTAACACTACACTATCAATAAATAAATTAAATACAATTCCTACAAATAAATACAATTAAATAAACTAACTAAAGTACAAAAAATAAAAAAGAACTAAGTTACAAAAAATAAAAAAATATTTACAAACATTAGAAATATATTACAATTTTAAACTAATTACACCTACTCTAAGCCCCCTAATAAAATAACAAAGCCCCCCAAAATAAAAAAATGCCCTACCCTATTCTAAATTACTAAAGTTCAAAGCTCTTTTACCTTACCAGCCCTGAACAGGGCCCTTTGCGGGGCATGCCCCAAGAAGTTCAGCTCTTTTGCCTGTAAAAAAAAACATACAATACCCCCCCCCCCAACATTACAACCCACCACCCACATACCCCTAATCTAACCCAAACCCCCCTTAAATAAACCTAACACTAAGCCCCTGAAGATCTCCCTACCTTGAGTCGTCTTCACCCAGCCGAGCCAAATTCTTCATCCAAGCGGAGCAAGAAGAGGTCCTCCATCCGGTAGAAGTCTTCATCCAAGCGGGGCAGAAGAGGTCTTCCATCCGATTGAAGTCTTCATCCAAGAGGCATCTTCTATCGTCATCCATCCGAAGCGGAGCGGCAGCATCCTGAAGACCTCCGACGTGGAACATCCATCCTGGCCGACGACTGAACGACGAATGACGGTTCCTTTAAATGACGTCATCCAAGATGGCGTCCCTCGAATTCCGATTGGCTGATAGGATTCTATCAGCCAATCGGAATTAAGGTAGGAAAAATCTGATTGGCTGATTGAATCAGCCAATCAGATTGAGCTCGCATTCTATTGGCTGATCGGAACAGCCAATAGAATGCGAGCTCAATCTGATTGGCTGATTGGATCAGCCAATCGGATTGAACTTGATTCTGATTGGCTGATTCCATCAGCCAATCAGAATATTCCTACCTTAATTCCGATTGGCTGATAGAATCCTATCAGCCAATCGGAATTCGAGGGACGCCATCTTGGATGACGTCATTTAAAGGAACCGTCATTCGTCGTTCAGTCGTTGGCCAGGATGGATGTTCCATGTCGGAGGTCTTCAGGATGCTGCCGCTCCGCTCCGGATGGATGATGATAGAAGATGCCTCTTGGATGAAGACTTCAATCGGATGGAAGACCTCTTCTGCCCCGCTTGGATGAAGACTTCTACCGGATGGAGGACCTCTTCTTGCTCCGCTTGGATGAAGAATTTGGCTTGGCTGGGTGAAGACGACTCAAGGTAGGGAGATCTTCAGGGGCTTAGTGTTAGGTTTATTTAAGGGGGGTTTGGGTTAGATTAGGGGTATGTGGGTGGTGGGTTGTAATGTTGGGGGGGTATTGTATGTTTTTTTTTACAGGCAAAAGAGCTGAACTTCTTGGGGCATGCCCCGCAAAGGGCCCTGTTCAGGGCTGGTAAGGTAAAAGAGCTTTGAACTTTAGTAATTTAGAATAGGGTAGGGCATTTTTTTATTTTGGGGGGCTTTGATATTTTATTAGGGGGCTTAGAGTAGGTGTAATTAGTTTCAAATTGTTGTAATATATTTCTAATGTTTGTAACTATTTTTTTATTTTTTGTAACTTAGTTCTTTTTTATTTTTTGTACTTTAGTTAGTTTATTTAATTGTATTTATTTGTAGGAATTGTATTTAATTTATTTATTGATAGTGTAGTGTTAGGTTTAATTGTAGATAATTATAGGTATTTTATTTAATTAATTTATTCATAGTGTAGTGTTAGGTTTAATTGTAACTTAGGTTAGGATTTATTTTACAGGTAAATTTGTAATTATTTTAACTATTTTAGCTATTAAATAGTTCTTAACTATTTAATAGCTATTGTACCTGGTTAAAATAAATACAAAGTTACCTGTAAAATAAATATGAATCCTAAAATAGCTATAATATCATTATAATTTATATTGTAGCTATATTAGGGTTTATTTTACAGGTAAGTATTTAGCTTTAAATAGGAATAATTTATTTAATAAGAGTTAATTAATTTAATTAGATTTAAATTATATTTAATTTAGGGGGTGTTAGTGTTAGGGTTAGACTTAGCTTTAGGGGTTAATCCATTAATTAGAATAGCGGCGAGATTCGGTCGGCAGATTAGGGGTTAATAATTGAAGTTAGGTGTCGGCGATGTTAGGGAGGGCAGATTAGGGGTTAATAAATATAATATAGGGGTCGGCGGTGTTAGGGGCAGCAGATTAGAGGTACATAGCTATAATGTAGCTGGCGGCTCTTTGCGGTCGGCAGATTAGGGGTTAATTATTGTAGGTAGGTGGCGGCGACGTTGTGGGGGGCAGGTTAGGGGTTAATAAATATAATATAGGGGTCGGCGATGTTAGGGCAGCAGATTAGGGGTACATAGCTATAATGTAGCTGGCGGCGGCGTGCGGACGGCAGATTAGGGGTTAATAAGTGTAGGTAGCTGGCGGCGACGTTGTGGGGGGCAGATTAGGGGTTAATAAATATAATATAGGGGTCGGCGGTTTTAGGGGCAGCAGATTAGGGGTACATAAGTATAACGTAGGTGGCGGTCGGCAGATTAGGGGTTAAAAAAATGTAATCGAGTGTTGGCGATGTGGGGGGACCTCGGTTTAGGGGTACATAGGTAGTTTATGGGTGGTAGTGTACTTTAGAGCACAGTAGTTAAGAGCTTTATGAACCGGCGTTAGCCCAGAAAGCTCTTAACTACTGACTTTTTTCTGCGGCTGGAGTTTTGTCGTTAGATTTCTAACGCTCACTTCAGACACGACTCTAAATACCGGAGTTAGAAAGATCCCATTGAAAAGATAGGATACGCAAATGACGTAAGGGGATCTGCGGTATGGAAAAGTCGCGGCTGAAAAGTGAGCATTAGACCCTTTTTTGAATGACTCCAAATACCGGCGGTAGCCTAAAACCAGCGCCAAACTCCAAATCTAGGCCTTAGTTAATAATAGAAATATTATTTAGATTTATTTAATTAATATTTAAGTTAGGGGGGTGTTAGGGTTAGTGTTAGACTTAGGTTTAGGGGTTAATAATTTTATTACAGTGGCGGCGGTGTAGTGGGGGGCAGGATAGGGGTTAATAAATTTATTATAGGTGGCAACGGTGTAGGGGGGGAAGGATAGGGGTTAATAAGTTTATTATAGGTGACGACGGTGTAGGGGGGGCAGGATAGGGGTTAATAAATTTATTATAGGTGGCGACGGTGTAGGGGGGGCAGGATAGGGGTTAATACATTTAATATAGGTTGCGGCGGGTTCAGGGAGCGGCGGTTTAGGGGTTAAACTATTTTTTTATTTGCGGCGAGGTGCGGGATCAGCAGGATAGGGGTTAATAACTTTATTATAGAGGGCGACGGTATAGGGGGGGCAGGATAGGGGTTACTAGGTATAATGTAGGTGGCAGCGGTGTCCGGGAGCGGCGGTTTAGGGGTTAATACATTTATAAGACTTGCGGCGGGGTCTAGGAGCGGCGGTTTAGGGGTTAATACATTTATAAGACTTGCGGCGGGGTCTAGGAGCGGCGGTTTAGGGGTTAATGCATTTATAAGACTTGCGGCAGGGTCTAGGAGCGGCGGTTTAGGGGTTAATACATTTATAAGACTTGCGGCGGGGTCTAGGAGCGGCGGTTTAGGGGTTAATACATTTATAAGACTTGCGGCGGGGTCTAGGAGCGGCGGTTTAGGGGTTAATACATTTATAAGACTTGCGGCGGGGTCTAGGTGCGGCGGTTTAGGGGTTAATGCATTTATAAGACTTGCGGCAGGGTCTAGGAGCGGTGGTTTAGGGGTTAATACATTTATCAGAGTTGGGGCAGGGTCTAGGAGCGGCGGTATAGGGGTAGAACAGTGTAGTTTAGTGTGAGTGCTTAGTGACAGGCTAGTAAGAAAGCTGTCAAACAGCCGAAGAGCAGCGAGATCGGATGAGTGATAACTCTCACAGTCCGCTGCTCATCGCCCCGCGGCTTTTTGACAGCTTTTTTTGATAACTTAGGCGTATTTTTTCAGGTCTGCGGCGGCGAAGGTAGGCGAGCTTAGGCGGGCGTATTGGGCCGGCGAAGGCAGGAAAGTTAACACGTTGATAACTACCCCCCATAGGCTCAAACGGAGGAGCCTGTAAAGCTCTCAAAGCCAAATTAAGACTCCAAGGAGGAGAGATTGACTTAATGACAGGCTTGATACGAACCAAAGCCTGTACAAAACAACGAATGTCAGGAAGATTAGCAATTTTTCTGTGAAACAGAACAGAAAGAGCAGAGATTTGTCCTTTCAAGGAACTTGCAGACAAACCCTTATCCAAACCAACCTGAAGAAACTGTAAAATTCTAGGAATTCTAAAAGAATGCCAAGAGAACTTATGAGAACACCATGAAATGTTAGTCTTCCAAACTCGGTAATAAATCTTTCTAGATACAGATTTACGAGCCTGCAACATAGTATTGATCACTGAGTCAGAGAAACCTCTATGACTAAGCACTAAGCTTTCAATCTCCATACCTTCAAATTTAATTATTTGAGATCCTGATGGAAAAACAGGCCTTGAGATAAAAGGTCTGGCCTTAACGGAAGTGGCCAAGGTTGGCAACTGGACATCCGAACCAGATCCGCATACCAAAACCTGTGTGGCCATGCTGGAGCCACCAGCAGTACAAACGAACGCTCCATTATGATTTTGGAAATCACTCTTGGAAGAAGAACTAGAGGCGGAAAGATATAAGCAGGATGATAATTCCAAGGAAGTGACAACGCATCCACTGCTTCCGCCTGAGGATCCCTGGACCTGGACAGGTACCTGGGAAGTTTCCTGTTTAGATGAGAAGCCATAAGATCTATTTCTGGAAGCCCCCATATCTGAACAATCTGAAGAAACACATCTGGGTGAAGAGACCATTCTCCTGGATGTAAAGTCTGGCGACTGAGATAATCCGCTTCCCAATTGTCTATACCTGGGATATGGACCGCAGAGATTAGACAGGAGCTGGATTCTGCACATGCAAGTATCCGAGATACTTCTTTCATAGCTTGAGGACTGTGAGTCCCACCTTGATGATTGACATACGCCACGGTTGTGACATTGTCTGTCTGAAAACAAATAAACGGTTCTCTCTTCAGAAGAGGCCAGAACTGAAAATCGCGCGGAGTTCCAAAATATTGATTGGTAATCTCGCCTCTAGAGATTTCCAAACTCCCTGCGCTGTCAGAGATCCCCAGACAGCTCCCCAACCTGAAAGACTCGCATCTGTTGAAATCACAGTCCAGGTTGTACGAAGAAAAGAGGCCCCCTGAACCAAACGGTGGTGATCTAACCACCACGTTAGAGATAGTCGAGTATTTGGATTTAAGGATATCAATTGTGATATCTTTGTATAATCCCTGCACCATAGGTTCAGCATACAAAGCTGAAGAGGTCTCATGTGAAAACGAGCAAAAGGGATCGTGTCCGATGCTGCAGTCATGAGACCTAAAACCTCCATGCACATAGCTACTGAAGGGAATGACTGAGACTGAAGGTTCCGACAAGCTGAAACCAATTTCAGACGTCTTTTGTCTGTTAGAGACAAAGTCATGGATACTGAATCTATTTGGAATCCTAAAAAATTTACCCTTGTCTGAGGAATCAAGGAACTTTTTGGTAAATTGATCCTCCAACCATGTTTTTGAAGAAACAACACAAGTTGATTTGTGTGAGATTCTGCAGAATGTAAAGACTGAGCAAGTACCAAGATATTGTTCAAATAAGGAAACACTGCAATACCCCGCTCTCTGATTACAGAGAGTAGGGCACCCAGAACCTTTGAGAAGATCCTTGGAGCTGTTGCTAGGCCAAAAGGAAGAGCAACAAATTGGTAATGCTTGTCTAGAAAAGAGAATCTCAGGAACTGATAGTGATCTGGATGAATTGGAATATGAATATAAGCATCCTGTAAGTCTATTGTGGACATATAATGCCCTTGATGAACAAAAGGCAGAATAGTCCTTATAGTAACCATTTTGAATGTTGGTATTCTTACATAACGATTCAAAAATTTTAGATCCAGAACTGGTCTGAAAGAATTCTCTTTCTTTGGTACAATGAACAGATTTGAATAAAACCCCAGACCCCGTTCCAGATATGGAACTGGCACAATTACCCCAGATGACTCCAGGTCTGAAACACACTTCAGTCTCTTAAACCTTAAAGAAGGAGTAAATGAAGTACCCAAACTATTCCATTCCTTAGAAATTACATCTGAAATAGCATCAGGAACTGGAAAAACCTCTTGAATAACTACATGAGGTTTAAAAACCGAATTTAAACGTTTACTGGTTATAATATCAAGAGGACTAGTCTCCTCCATATCTAATGCAATCAACACCTCTTTTAATAAAGAACGAATAAACTCCATTTTAAATAAATATGAAGATTTGTCAGTGTCAATATCTGAGGCAGAATCTTCTGAACCAGATAGATCCTCATCAGAGATAGATAAATCAGAATGCTGGTGGTCATTTAAAAATTCATCTAATTTATGAGAAGTTTTAAAAGACCTTTTATGTTTATTAGAAGGAGGTATAACAGACAGGGCCTTCTGAACAGAATTAGAAACAAATTCTCTCACATTAACAGGAATATCCTGCACATTAGATGTTGAAGGAACAACAACAGGTAATGGACTACTACTAATGGAAATATTGTCTGCTTTTGAAAGTTTATCATGACAACTAACACAAACTACAGCCGGAGGAACAGTTACCACAAGTTTACAACAAACGCACTTAGCTTTTGTAGAACCGACATCAGGCAGCAGCATTCCAGAAGTAGATTCTGATACAGGGTCAGACTGAGACATCTTGCAATATGTAATAGAAAAAACAACATATAAAGCAAAATTATCAAATTCCTTAAATGACAGTTTCAAGAATGGGAAAAAATGCAAACAGAATAAGCCTCTGGAAACCAGAATCAAAAAGAAACAAAGACTTAAATAATGTCAAAAATACTGGCGCCAAGTATGACGCCCACAATTGACAATTTTTTTTGGCGCCAAAAACGTCTGCAACAAACACGTGCGTCATAGATGACGCAACTATGTGAAAACTCTCTGCGTCAACTAAGACGCCGGAAATGACGACATTACGTCAACAAACGTAATTCTTGCGCCAAAAAAGTCTTGCGCCAAGAATGAAGCAATAAATGATAGTATTTTTTGCTCCCGCAAGCCTAACAGCCCACAATTTAGAAAGAAAAGTCAATTGAAAAAAATTTTTAGGTAAGAAAAAAAAAATGTATTCATATGCATTTCCCAAAATGAAACTGACAGTCTGTAAGAAGGAAATATGCTGATTAACCTGAATCATGGCAAATATAAGTATAAAACATATATTTAGAACTTTACATATAAAGTGCCAAACCATAGCTGAGAGTGTCATAAATAAAATAAGACATACTTACCAAAAGACACTCATCTACATATAGCAGATAGCCAAACCAGTACTGAAACGAGAATCAGCAGAGGTAATGGTATATAAGATTATATCGTCGATCTGAAAAGGGAGGTAGGAGATGAATCTCTACGACTGAAAACAGAGAACCTATGAAATAGATCCCTGATAGGATGACCATTGCATTCAATAGGCAATACTCCCTCTGTCATTCACTGCACTCTGAGAGGAAACCGGGCTTCAGCATGCTGCGAAGCGCATATCAACGTAGAAATCTAGCACAAACTTACTTCACCACCTCCATGGGAGGCAAAGTTTGTAAAACTGAATTGTGGGTGTGGTGGGGGGTATATTTATAGGCATTTTGAGGTTTGGGAAACTTTGCCCCTCCTACTAGGAATGTATATCCCATACATCACTAGCTCATAGACTCTTGCCAATTACATGAAAGAAAGAGATAGTCTCAGACCGGGTAGACAGTTTGTCTCCAGATTTGTGCCCAAATGTGAATCCGGCTTTCCTTCTACTTGGCCTGTCACCCTCAATCTAATGGGTTTGTGGAATGGTCTAACCAGCCGCACCTTCCTAACAGGTCGGGGAGGGTTTGGCTATCCTCCCACAAATTAAACCTTCATGTGCCTTCCAATAAAATGGCGCCCCGTTATGTTTGGTCTTTTCGAATACTCTGATGGGTCAATCCGGTTGCCTGCGCTCTTGACCTTCCTTCTGCAGTCTCCAATGTTTTGCACTTCACCCTCTTGAAACCATTGGTTTACAATCGGTTTACCATTGTGTTGCCTCATCCCTGTCCTATTTCTGTTGACAACCATGAAGAATATGAGGTCAGTAGCATTATTGACTCTCGAATGTCCAGAGGTTGTGTACAGTATATGGTTCACTGGAGGGGTTACAGTCCAGAGGAGCGTTCATGGTTTCCCTCCTCTGATTTTCATACTCCTGCCCTCCTCTATAATTTCCATGAGCGTTTCCCCAATAAGCCTTTTGTCCTTCCATGGGGGAGGGGTCATTGAGGGGAGGGTACTGCCAGGGTTTTACCCAGATTTCAATGTTATTTGCTGCTTTTTATCTTGGCTGCCATTTTGACTCACCTGTTCTCCTTGCCTGTAAGCAGAGTGTGTAACGCTGCTCACTACTCCCAGGCTCCCTTTTATGGCCAAACTGGAGAACATCATCAGAGACAGACAGGTTTCAGTCCCATGATGATGATGTCATCACTCCGTATTTAGCTGCCTCAGTCCTGTTTGCCATTGCCCTTGTGTTGTCTCTGATATCTCTGTGAGTTCCTGTGTTCCTGTCTCTTTGTATACCTGTCTTGCTTGACGTCCCTTCTGGTTCCTGATCCCTGTCTAGTTCCTGACTTCGCTGATCTTTATATTCCTGACCCTAGCTCATCTGACTACTCAGTTTGGTTCCTGACCCAGCTCGTCTGACTATCTGCTCTGGCTTTGACTCCTGGCTTGTCATTTGTCTTTTGGACTTTTTTGTTATTTTTTTAGTAGGTGTGATTAAATTAGCATTTTACATCTCTGTCTGGTTCCTGGTATCCTGACAGTCCTGGGGACTATGCCTGAGGATAATAAGGCTTGAAAAATTAAGGAGTAGAGGTTTCACTATAACAGAGTTAAGTTCCTTTAGAGCCATTGAGTATATTCCATCTGGACCTGGAGTTTTATTTACCTTGATATTATCCATTTTTTTCCTGATATCACCTAGTGCCAACTAATTATTGGTATGGGCTTGTACGTTCTAGTTTGTTTCAATGTCTCTCCCACTGGTTCCTCTCTTGTGTATACTGAAGAAAATAAATGGTTTAACACCTCAGTCTTCCCTCAGTTGTCACTGTTATAAATCCTACCCTTCTCACATTTTAATATACCTATAAAATTTCCAACATTTTTTTGCCATTTATATACCTATAAAAACTTTTTGCAATTAATCTTTAATTTTACATTTTGGCTGACCTGATTGCTCTTTTGCATGCTTTGTTACATTTCTTATATATTTGTAATGCTGAGTCTGTACTATTTTCTTTGAATAATTAAAATGCCCTATGTTGCTTTCCTAATTAAGACACTTTGGCCACCATTCACCAAGTATGCTGCCAACCCTCAGATAGAGAAGCAATGACATAGCTAATCAACCCTTACAACATCTTTCCATTTATAGAGAATTTATTTATTTTTTGCCCAAAATATTTTGGAGCTGGGAACTTGATATCAAGCTGTGGTTAGATTCAATAACATAAAAGCATTTCCACCAAGGCAAACATCTCCATAGAGAATGAATATCTCCTATGCTATGGACTAACGCATACAACTTGTCTACATTTAGATGACCTAATTGTCATCAAAGATCATAGGAACTGGTTAATTTCACTTTAGATCAGGTGTGCCCAAATTGCGTATTGGAATCAACCAGTAGGTCTCTATATCTGGACCAGTGGATCTCTAAATAAGTCTGTGATTTACAATTTTCCTACTATTTGACAGCGTATAGATTCAAGTTAAAAGAATTTTGTAAATATGTTTTGCACAAACATATAATGCACCACAACAGTGGCCTCAATAAAAACACAACAACAAAAACAAACAATAATAATATTCTTTTATGAGTAAGATTTGATTTATGAAAGTCATGAAAAAATGGTAGATATTTATTCTGTTAGACACAATGGTTAAAAAATAAAATAGATTGGTCACGAGACCAGCCCGGCTGATCAAACATAAATTAAACTAACCAAGGCAGAGTTGAGAGGTCAAACTAGACTTGTCTTCAAATAATAACCCTATTGATTTTATATGAAAACTTAATTACTAAAATTACTTTATTCGTTTTTGTTCATTCCTGTCATAGCATCTCATTTGTACATATCCTCCCGCAAATAGAGGTTGACTCTGCTTCTGTTATTAAAGGACCACTAAATGCAGTAGAATTGCATAATTAACAAGTACATAATAAAAATACAATGCAATAACATCTACTCTGAATTTCAAATAAGCAGTAGTTTTTAGTGTGGCAATTTTTTTTTCCTCCAATTTTCCGGACCCCTGTATCATGTGTCAGGCATCAATCATAGACTAGTATATACGAGCTTGTGCAAAGGCTCAGTAGGAGCTGGTGCCTCAGAAAGTGTGCATAGAAAAAGACTGCGCAAAATTTGATAATGGAAGTAAATTAGAAACGGCTAGATTATGAGTTGTGCGTTAGGCTGAAAAAGCAGCGTTAACAGGTCCTAACGCTGCTTTTTCCCTACCGCTGCTATTACGAGTCTTGCAGGTTTAGGGGCACCACACACTTCTTTGACCTTACCGAAAAACGACTTACGTAAACTTCGTAAAGTCTTTTTTCTATGGGACTTCCATATCGCCGGTATTACGAGTCTGTCCTGGGAGGCCAAAAAGTAAGCGGTACACCCTCTACCTCCAAGATCCGTAACGCATTTAAAAGTCAGTAGTTAAGAGTTTTATGGTACAACGCTGTAACATAAAACTTATAACTAAAGTGCTAAAAAGTACACTAACACCCATAAACTACCTATTAACACCTAAACCAAGGCCTTCCCACATTGCAAACACTAAAATAAAATTATTAACCCCTAAACCGCCGCACTCCCGCCTCGCAAACACTAGTTAATTATTATTAACCCCTAATCTGCCGTCCCTAACATCGCCGCCACCTAACTACACTTATTAACCCCTAATCCTCCACCCCCAACGTTGCTGCCACTATATTAGTTATTAACCCCTAAACTTAAGTCTAACCCTAACCCTAACACCCCCTAACAAATATAATTACAATAAATCTTAATAAAAATTAATATTATTGCCTAAATAATTCCTATTTAAAACTAAATACTTACCTATAAAATAAATCCTAAGATAGCTACAATATAACTAATAGTTACATTGTATCTAGCTTAGGGTTTATTTTTATTTTACAGGCAAGCTTGTATTTATTTTAACTAGGTACAATAGTTATTAAATAGTTATTAACTATTTAATAATTACCTAGTTAAAATAAATAAAAAAGTACCTGTAAAATAAAACCTAACCTAAGTTACAATAACACCTAACCTAACCCTACAATTAAATAAATTAACTAAATTAAAAACAATTAAATAAATTAAATTAAATTAGCTAAAGTACAAAAACACAAACACTAAAGTACAGAAAATAATAAACAAATTACAAGATATTTAAACTAATTACACCTAATCTAATAGCCCTATCAAAATAAAAAAAGCCCCCCCAAAATTAAAAAAACCCTAGCCTAAACTAAACTATCAATAGCCCTTAAAAGGGCCTTTTGCGGGGCATTGCCCCAAAGTAATAAGCTCTTTTACCTGTAAAAAAAAAAAATACAAACAACCCCCGTAACAGTAAAACCCACCACCCACACAACCAACCCCCCAAATAAAATACTATCTAAATAAACCTAAGCTCCCCATTGCCCTGAAAAGGGCATTTGGATGGGCATTGCCCTTAAAAGGGCAGTTAGCTCTTTTGCGGCCCAAACCCTAATCTAAAAAATAAAACCCACCCAATACACTCTTAAAAAAACTAACACTAACCCCCTTAAGATCGACTTACTGTTCTGAAGACCGGACATCCATCCTCAAGGAAGCGGCAGAAGTCTTCATCCAATCGGGCCAAAGTCCTCAACAAAGTCGGGAGAAGTCTTCATCCAAGCCGGGCCGAAGTGGTCCTCCAGACGGGCAGAAGTCTTCAGACAGCCTCTTCTATCTTCATTCATCCAACGCGGAGCGGCTCTATCTTCAAGACATCAGACACAGAGCATCCTCATCATCTGGAGTCTTCTTACTGAATGACGGTTCCTTTAAGTGACGTCATCCAAGATGGCGTCCCTCAGAATTCTATCAGCCAATCGGAATTAAGGTAGAAAAAATTCTATTGGCTGATGCAGGTTTTATTTTACAGGTAATTTTGTATTTATTTTAGCTAGGTAGTTATTAAATAGTTAATAACTATTTAATAACTATTGTACCTAGTTCAAATAAATACAAACTTGCCTGTAAAATAAAAATAAACCCTAAGCTAGATACAATGTAACTATTAGTTATATTGTAGCTAGCTTAGGGTTTATTTTATAGGTAAGTGTTTAGTTTTAAATAGGAATAATTTAGGTAATAATATTATTTTTTATTTAGATTTATTGTAATTATATTTAAGTTAGGGGGTGTTAGGGTTAGGGTTAGACTTAGGTTTAGGGGTTTATACATTTAGTATAGTGGCGGCGACGTTGGGGGCGGCAGATTAGGGGTTAATAAATGTAGGTAGGTGGCGGCGATGTTAGAGACGGCAGATTAGGGGTTAATAATATTTAACTAATGTTTGCGAGGCGGGAGTGCGGTGGTTTAGGGGGTTAATATGTTTATTATAGTGGCGGCGACGTTGGGGGCGGCAGATTAGTTGTTAATAAATATAATGTAGGTGGCGGCGGTGTCCGGAGCGGCAGATTAGGGGTTAATAAATATAATGTAGGTGTCGGCGATGTCGGGGGCGGCAGATTAGGGGTTAATAAGTGTAAGAATAGTGGTGTTTAAACTCGGGGTTCATGTTATGGTGTTAGGTGTAAACATAAATTGTATTTCCCCATAGGAATCAATGGGGCTGCGTTACTGAGTTTTACACTGCTTTTTTGCAGGTGTTAGACTTTTTCTCAGCCGGCTCTCCCCATTGATTCCTATGGGGAAATCGTGCACGAGCACGTACGACCAGCTCACCACTGACTTAAGCAGCGCTGGTATTGGAGTGCGGTAAGGAGCACAATTTTGCTCAATGCTCACTTCTTGCCTTTTAACGCCGGGTTTGTAAAAACCCATAATACCAGCTCTGTAGGTAAGTGAGCGGTGAGAGAAAACTGTTCATTAGCACCACATAGCCTCTAACGCAAAACTCGGAATCTAGCCGAAAGTGTCTTAAACTGCATGCTCTAACTCAAAAGTTTATTTTGGGGCATTAAAGTGAAAATGTATTTCTCCATAAAAGGTTTATTTATGCACATGAACCCCTTAGCAACCAACACCGTACCCTGTACGACGCTGGTCGTTAAGCCTTTGGGCCTCTCTCAGCCGCAAACTCGCTAAAACTAGCGAGATTGTGCTATTTCTGCACACTCCACGTGCATGAAGTGGGCGGGACTGCTATTTCTGAACAAAGGGGATCCCAGAGAAGCATTTACAACCATTTGTGCCATGATTGCACAAGCTGTTTGTAAATAATTTAAGTGAGAAACCTAAAGTTTGTGAAAAGGTGATCAATTTTTTTTTTTATTTGATTGCATTTGGCGGTGAAATGGTGGCATGAAATATACCAAAATGGGCCTAGATCAATACTTTGGGTTGTCTACTAAAAAATATATAGGTTTTGATCGGCAAATATAAAAAAAAAGCTCTATTTCTGTTTAAATGTAGTGATGGCAAAAAATGCTAAAAATGCTTTGGTCTTTTGGGGAAGTTTTTGTCTGAAATGCCCGGTCCTTAAGGGGTTAAGAGATGGAACAATCCTAAATTCTGCAAAGTGAATGCTTGATATGTGCAGGAGCTCACTTAAATCGGTCACTAACTGGCCACAGCAAAGGAGATAAAAACAAGAAGTGTGTCCATAGACTGCAAAACTAAGCAAATTTTGCTAATAAAATTAAAGGGATAGTAAACTCAAAAAAAAATGCAAGCTCTCTTAAAACATTTATTTATGTTAAATATATTTGTAATTGGTACTTGTTTAAATTTATCTATTGTTTTCTTGTAATTTTTAATGTAAAATGATTACTTTGCCAAACCCCCTTTTAAATCAGTTATTTTGGGCCTATAACGATGTTCTACCTAGGTAGAAACATCATGACGGCCCGCATGTGCATTATATCTACTCTTTGCCTAACGCATGCGCAGATTCATAATTCAAGTACCTGATTCTGGGCGATCACGTGGATTTTGACGTCAACACCGGAGGGATTGGTGCACCGCGGCACTGAAGAGGGGAAAGAGCGGATGTTGTAGATGGAGAGGTGGAGGTAAGTATGCAAAGTGCCCCTAGACCAACGAGCATGTTGAATCAGTTTTATTATAGGGACCATGAATTGTAAAAGAAAATATGGCCGCTGTGCGTTTCTATTCATTGTGCGCTTGCGTATCCCTTACATTACAAGTGCCCATGCAATGTGCACAAAAATAAGAGCATTTACATATTAAAATTAATGTCCTCAGCTGCTTCACCATTGGATGGGCTCTGTAGTTGGTTTTGCATAAACTCTGCCTCTCTTTATGGGCGGTCGTTACCGCTCCTTTCATGAGAATTTTAAAGTTTATACAAAGGTGTGTAGAGGTTTCATTTTCACATAAAAATCGTTTTATGGGGGGCGGAGCTAACTCTCAAAGAAAGCAGACGTGCATGAGCTAAGCTCCGTGACTTTTTACCACTAAAAGTTAATTTATGCTAGTTATAATATTTCCAAACTACCCAAAAGTGTTGGGAAAACAACCTGCGATTTAAAGTGGGACAAGGTGAAGAAAAATTTACCGATCGGACAGTTACATCTCCACAGCACAAAGTTGAAGGAGGCGACCGGCTGGGAGGCCTACACGTCCACCCGCAACTGGGAGTACTTCCCCCGTATTGCCTGGGAGCCTTCAGTAACCCCTGGACACTGTAGAAGACCCTGCAATTTATGGAAAGAGCAGGGGAAGTTGTCTGTTTTCAACAAGAGCTGCAGCTGACAGCGGAGCCCCACAGACCCTGCAGGTGTGAGTCTTTGACTGTCTCCGACTGACAAGAAACCAGCGGCACAGTGTCCGGGGCTAAAACCCAGCAAAGCACTCTAACAACAGCGCGGTCACAGCTACACCTAAGAGGGACTCACCGCTCTGCAACCCATCCGGGACAGACCCGCTGTCCTGACCTGAGGGAGGCAGCGTGCCCTGTGGCGCCCCTCACTAACCTACACAGACCTACCTCTCAAGGAAGATTCCAGCCTCTCTGACCGGACCATAGAACCTCTTGGGCCCTGCAGGACCGGAGACCTCCATCGGCACTAGAGATCAGGTCACCCGGTGCAGCGCTGCTGCGTCAGCCACTCGTGCATCTGTCTCCGGGCTTGGAGACTCAACTGCGGCGGATCTTCACTTCAGGAGGCAACATAAGGCCGGCTTGAGGTAGGGGGTGATCCTCGGTGGAGTGGGAGAGAGGCGGGAGCGAGTAAGGAAAGGCCACTGAGCAGGCTGCAGAGACTTTCTAAAGGGGCTATCTGGTATACAGGCCGCCGGCTGTTTGGCGCGAAGTGCGGCCATCTTGGACTGGTGTTAGAACAGCAGGGCGGCCTGTGCTTGAAGAGACTCAATTACCGGAATCGCCCTAGTAACAGTGGCCCCTGATTAAGAGCCACTAATAAACGGGTGGTGCACCTATAATTAATATTGGCTGTAGAGACACAAACTTAAAGGGAGTGAGGGAACAGGCAGCCATGCGGTTTCAATAACGCAGTTTCCCTCACACAAGTTAACGTACTACAGTGAAAGCCTAATATATGCCTCTAGTACAGAGTTATAGATACATGGTCATCATAATCTCAGGAACCTCAAGGAGAAGTTGATTTAATTCCTAAGCATCATTGTGCACATAACTCTATAAGGAGGCCTATTATGTTATAGTCGGTTATAGCAAGAATACTATAAGAGGAATTTCTGAGAACTGCCAAATAAATATCAGAATCCTGGTTAACACAGAATTACACTCACTTCATTCCACCTCTGAGGCCTTCTAAAGCATTAGCAGTCTTTAGGCTTGTCAGTAAAATATCTTGGGTCTGTATCTATCCCCCCGCCTTAGGTGCACAGATACCACGAAAACCAGCTTCTGTGGACTTTTTTTTTTTTGCAATAGTTTGTTCATTTAGTCTACAATCTTTGGCTGCTGCGTCAGCATCTGTGTCTTTGGGCCTACACCTCAAAGTGGAGTGTTATCACGTCTTATTGCCTACCTAACCATACTTCCTTTTTCTCTCTAGGTGTCCCCTGTAGCAGAGGTCTTAGATACTAAATTGATAATATACACACCTTAGGTGCATCCATCTAAGACTCCCCCTTGCTTAAGTCTGTGTCCCCCCCAATTTTTGTTACTCGCCTACAGGGCCTATTATATTCAATATTGACTTCATATCAGTATTTGTTATTTACCATTTTCCCTGCTCTTTGTTTACAGGGATATATTTATTAGTCTTGCCGTACGAGACTGGCTGCCTTGGTCCCCCTCGTGCTTCTCCCTTTCCGGCCCAGCTCGTCTGGACTGGTCACTTCCACTCTCCTTTTTCCCTTCTTCCGGGTCGTATCCTTATTCCCTGAGGCACGTGGGGGCTCTTGGGAACCGCCACAACCACTAGCACACGGTCCACTTGCTGGGCCCCCTCTTTCATTAATGTAAAGGTTTAATATTATGTGCCAGGTGTAACTCAAACCGAGGGCTGTGCTGGCCCCGCTCTTACAGTATAACATTTCTTGCCAATGTTCTAAGTGTTGAAGCCTAATCTCTGTGTCAATCTAGGTATCCTATTTGTCTATGTGATTAGTCCTGGGGTTTAACGACCCCTCTGAGTGTAAGTGGTCAGGGCGGACTTCCTCTACATCCTACCGATCCATCCATAGGTCTCCCTACCTTGCCAAATATGTCACACTTGGCTAGAAAAAACTCCAAGTCCCAAGCGGCCTCAAAACAGACTGTTCTTGACCATTTCTCCCAACCATGCAAGAAGCCTCCCTCAGTAAACAAGGACATTAGCGACCCTGAATCTCAAGATGAGGGTTCCCAGTCTAGCTCTCAGTCTGTCGCACATCTCAATCACTACATTACTGAAAGCACACTACAGAAACTCCTTGCAGCCCAGACCAAATCTATCACCACTGAGATCCAGAGAAGTTCTGCTGAACTTAAAAAGGAAATTCAGGAAATAGGCGATAGAGTTGACTCTCTCGAACGACAACAAGACGATCTGGCTACTGACAACTCGAACCTCCTAGCCTACGCAGAAAATCTGGCCGAACAAATTTCCCAACTTGAGCTAAAACTAGCAGATGTGGAGGACAGAGCTAGGAGGAACAATATTAGGTTCAGAGGCATCCCTGAGACGGTAAACACAGGCGGCTTGCAGGAGTACCTCATATCCCTGTTCACCGCATACCTAGGCCCATTGGAGGGCAACATGCATGCTATGGAAAGGGCCCACAGGGCTCTCAGGCCACGTTCAGTATCATCAGACAAGCCGAGAGATGTGGTTGTCTGCTTCCACCACTTTACCTTCAAAGACCGGTTGATGCAAGCTGCATATAGCAAACCCACTCTACCTGACAATCTCAAGGATGTCCAACTCCTACCCGACCTCTCCTCACATACTTTACAACAACGAAAGCTCTACGCCCCAATTACTGCTCAGCTGAGGAAAGCAGGGATTAAATATAGGTGGGGATTCCCCACTAAACTGATTGTGACCAAAGATAATCAAACCCACACAGTCTCTTCACCCTCTATGGGAGGTACCCTACTAGCTAACTGGGGTCTTCAGGCCGCCCCCGACAACCAGCAGGAAATCCGCTCCAGATTGAGGGTCACAGCTCCAGAATGGTCCATTAAAGAACAGAGACCAAAGCGTCCAAAACTCAACCCCCCTGACCACGTTCTGAGGCCCCAAGCCTCACTCACTTGAAGATGCTGAATTACACTCCAATACCAATGTCGCTCTTATGCACTGTTATTTGCTTACATGTTAAATGTTATTGTAATTAGCTCTGGTTAAAGCCTGAGTATTTATATGTTTACTTAGTTACTTTGTTGTTTTCTTGCAATAGAGCGGGGCTACTTGCACTAGTCCCTCTGCCTTTTAGGCAAGGTTAACTCCCCCCCAATTTCTGGTGCCCATTCCAGGGCCCCACATAGGTGGACTACTTCCACTTGCTTCCCCCTATTTCCCATCCCCCCTACCCAATCTTTGTTCCCCACCCTTCCCCCACCCTCTCACAAGATCTTTAAATGACCTCCCTCAGGTTCCTCACCCATAATGTTAGAGGCCTTAATACTGTGGGCAAGAGATGCCTTCTTTCCCGGTCCCTCCGCCATCATGGAGCGGATGTAGCCTTTCTTCAGGAGACGCACCTACTAGCGGACTCCCCCCCCCCCCCCTCCACACATCAAGGGACTACCCAGTATTCGAGGCAGCCTCCTTCACAAAAAAAGCCAGAGGGGTAGCCATCCTTGTACACAAAAGAGTGGCTTACGAGCCCCTCTTCATATTCAGAGACCCTCAGGCCAGATACCTTATTCTTATCTGTAACCTGGACCACGTCACGTACACTCTGGTCTCGGTCTACCTTCCGAACTCACTCCAGCCTAGGTACCTCAGGAAAGTTCTCCTGCATGTGGAAAAAGTTAAACAGGGCAGGGTAATCCTTGCCGGTGACCTGAATATGGTGTGGGATGGGAAGGTGGACATGAAAACCAGCCCCCCTAAGAGACTCCCCTCCAGACATGACCCCACCTGTCGTAGATTCAGGGAACTTATGTGCCAGTTTACCTATTTTGACATTTGGAGGTCCCTGCACCCCCTAGACAAGGATTATACTCACTTCTCCCATCCACACGCTACATACTCGAGGTTAGACTATTTTTTCTGCCACCCCACAGACCTGGATCTGATCCGCTCGGTGAGCATTCATCCCTGCCCGTGGTCAGATCACGACCTTATCACCCTAGACATAGACGCTGAATTACACTCCAATACCAATGTCGCTCTTATGCACTGTTATTTGCTTACATGTTAAATGTTATTGTAATTAGCTCTGGTTAGAGCCTGAGTATTTATATGTTTACTTAGTTACTTTGTTGTTTTCTTGCAATAGAGCGGGGCTACTTGCACTAGTCCCTCTGCCTTTTAGGCAAGGTTAACTCCCCCCCAATTTCTGGTGCCCATTCCAGGGCCCCACATAGGTGGACTACTTCCACTTGCTTCCCCCTATTTCCCATCCCCCCTACCCAATCTTTGTTCCCCACCCTTCCCCCCACCCTCTCACAAGATCTTTAAATGACCTCCCTCAGGTTCCTCACCCATAATGTTAGAGGCCTTAATACTGTGGGCAAGAGATGCCTTCTTTCCCGGTCCCTCCGCCATCATGGAGCGGATGTAGCCTTTCTTCAGGAGACGCACCTACTAGCGGACTCCCCCCCCCTCCACACATCAAGGGACTACCCAGTATTCGAGGCGGCCTCCTTCACAAAAAAAGCCAGAGGGGTAGCCATCCTTGTACACAAAAGAGTGGCTTACGAGCCCCTCTTCATATTCAGAGACCCTCAGGCCAGATACCTTATTCTTATCTGTAACCTGGACCACGTCACGTACACTCTGGTCTCGGTCTACCTTCCGAACTCACTCCAGCCTAGGTACCTCAGGAAAGTTCTCCTGCATGTGGAAAAAGTTAAACAGGGCAGGGTAATCCTTGCTGGTGACCTGAATATGGTGTGGGATGGGAAGGTGGACATGAAAACCAGCCCCCCTAAGAGACTCCCCTCCAGACATGACCCCACCTGTCGTAGATTCAGGGAACTTATGTGCCAGTTTACCTATTTTGACATTTGGAGGTCCCTGCACCCCCTAGACAAGGATTATACTCACTTCTCCCATCCACATGCTACATACTCGAGGTTAGACTATTTTTTCTGCCACCCCACAGACCTGGATCTGATCCGCTCGGTGAGCATTCATCCCTGCCCGTGGTCAGATCACGACCTTATCACCCTAGACATAGACTCTAGCCACACTACCAAGGCCAGGGCCCCATGGAGACTGCCACATCATCTCCTTTCGGATGTCCCATTTAGAGAGGAGATCAGGAAGGAGATCCGCTTTACCCTCCAGACTAATGATACCCCAGATGTTAGCGAGAACGCGATATGGGGAGCGTTCAAGGCTACCTTACGAGGCCTCTTCATCTGCAAGCAGGCTCACCTCAGGAGGCAAGCGGGCCTCTCCCTATCCCAAGCACACTGTAGACTACGGGTTCTTGAAACCCAACGACGGACCTCAGATCCGGTAGCCTACAAATCTGAGGTGGAAGACCTCAGGCGGCACATCTGCCAGTTGGAATTTCGTAAGACGCAAGCTAATCTTCTCCGCTTAAAACACCTCCTATATTCCAAAAGGCAATAAGGCTGACTCTTTGCTTGCCAACAAAATCAGGCAACGTGCAGGCGCCACCCGTATCCACGAAATTAAACAGGGCACACAATCCTTTAGACTCCCCTCCCAGATTGGCCGACAGTTCAATAAGTTTTACTCTGAGCTTTACAATATAGGCGATGCTGCGACACTCAGGAAAGCTCCCTCGGAAAACATTAGTACATTCCTTCAATCCCTAAAACTCCCCACCCTTGACGAAACTCATAAAGAGTGTATTGACACCCCGATCACTAGCCAAGAGGTTAAGTTGGTCATTAAAAAGCTGACGTCCCTTAAGGCCCCCGGGCCGGACGGTTTTACGGCCATTTTTTACATAACGTACCTGGGAGAACTCACCCCTATGCTTACCAGATTCTTTAATAAGGCAATGTCCACAGGGAAATTCGATAAGGAATTCCTTGAGGCCTCCATCATTACCATCCCTAAAACCAATAAAGACCCAACCCTCTGCGCTAGTTACCGACCCATTTCCCTCATCAATACTGACGTTAAGATTTACGCCAAAATCTTAGCTAACCGGCTAGCAAAGTTGCTCCCAGCACTTATCGACCTGGATCAAGTTGGGTTTATCCCAGGGAGAGAGGGCCCGGATAACACCAGGAGGCTCCTTGACATTCTCCTAGAAGCTAAGAGAATGAATAGACCACTTGCGGTGCTTTCTCTTGATGCAGAGAAGGCCTTCGACCGCGTCAGATGGGAGTACCTCTGGCGGGTCTTGGAGAACTTCCAGTTCCCTACGCAATTTATGTCTGCAATTAAGGCCTTATATTCCTCCCCAGTAGCCTCAGTGAGAGGTTTAGGGTTTGACCCCACTTCCTTCTCTATCTCCAATGGCACCCGACAGGGTTGCCCCCTTTCCCAGATTCTGTTTGCACTAGCCATGGAGCCCCTGGCCGCAGCTATTAGGGCAGATAAAGAGATTTCAGGAATCACCCTACACGGTACGGTTCACAAAGTGGCCCTATTCGCCGATGATACCACTTTGTTCTTCTCCAGACCCTTGAGAGAGATCCCGAGACTCCTGTCCCTCCTGGAGACATTTAGTACCATGTCGTACTATAAATTGAATCACTCGAAATCAGAATTCTTTGCCTCTGGGTTCCCCGAGGAGGTCTCCAGAAATCTATGCGAAAAGTATAAGTTTATCCCTAGTCACAAGTATAGCTCTCACCTCGGTGTTAAATTATCCAACTCTCTCCCCCAAATTATTGAAGATAACTTTAAACCCCTTTTGACCGAGCTCCGGTCTCTGCCTCTACAATAGAACTTCAAATGTGTATCTTGGTTAGGGCGCATAGCGGCCCTAAAGATGAGCTACCTTCCTAAATTTACGTACGCCCTCCGATGTCTCCCAATTAGGGTACCCAGAACCCTTCTCGTACAGTTCCAGAGCGCCTGTACTAAATACATCTGGCAGGGTAAGCCCCCTAGAGTTCCCCATTATGTCCTCCAATACCCTAGAATGCACGGCGGGGTTGCTTCTCCCTCTATTTTTCGGTATGCCGACGCCGCTCTGCTCACCCATATCTCCCAATGGGGAATTAAGGAGTCAGATTGCAAATGGAGGACAATTGAACAAGCCTCCCTCCCTCACAATCTTGCCCTGAGGGACCTAATATGGACGCCACCCCATTGTAGAAGGAACCTAGGCACCTCTAACCCGATTATCAGGGAATGCCTATACGCCTGGGACCGTCTAAGACATAATCCTAAGGTAGCCCCTCATACGTCCCCAATTACTTCCATAGCCGGCCTCCTGTCCGGTCTCCCTGATTCACACCCGATTGCCTGGACTAGGCTGGGTGTCACGAGAGTGGCGGACCTTTGGTCCACCTCGCCTCATACAACCTTTTCCCCCTTTAACCAACTTGATGTCTCTCCATCCACACCCCCGTATATGAAGTTTGAATACTCAAAAGTCACTAGCTTCCTGTCAAGGTGGGGTTTCAAACCCTCTTCGCCTCGGCAGCTCACCATCTGGGAAGCTCGATGGCAACAGGGGCTCAGGTTAGGCAAACCACTATCCTTACACTATACCCTTATGGAGGGTGCTGCCCCAGCTGACAAAGCCCAACACATTTTGAAATGGGAGCGGAAGTTGGACTTCACGAAACCCATCACAGAGTGGCAACGTACACTCTTAATGACGAAGAAAACCCTCCATTGCATTACCATCCTGGAAACCTACGTTAAGGTACTCACGCATTGGTACTATGTACCAGCTAGACTCGCGAAAATCTTCCCTGGAGCCTCCCCCACTTGTTGGAGGGACTGCTCACACATAGGGGATATGATCCACATTTGGTGGAGCTGCCCCAGACTCAAACCTCTCTGGAACAGATGTTTCTCTACACTAGCCAGCTTAGGTATCAGCCTACCCAGAACACCCGAGACGGCTCTATTCCATTTAGGCACATGTAAACTACCCAAACATTATGGTTCGCTTAGTATTTACCTCCTGTCGGCTGTTAAACTTAATATAGCGAGATCTTGGAAAAGATCCCTCCCCCCAGCCTGGTCAGATATTATATCCACTATGGCCTACATATACTCCATGGAGAAGAACATTTATTATGCCTCCGGTAGGACCGATTTCTTTGAGCTGGTATGGTCCGATTGGAAAAATAGGTTTGACACTCTTTGGCTTCCCAGCTTTGACACCTAGACGTAAGTACACCCCCAACCGCATCGGCAGAAGGCCTGGCCTTACCCTTGTATATCCGAACTGGCTCTTTTCATGATCCTCCCCCTAAAGTCATGCTAGCATATTCCCCTCCCTTTTCCCCCTACCTCCCCCTTCCCTCTCCACCCCTCCACTGAACGTTACCCTACGTCCTATTGGAACCCAGACACCCCTTTAATAGCTATTAACGTCATGACTGTATTGCTTACGTTCTATGTCCTGATGTACTTGCATTTGATGTACAATTGTCTCGTACAGTTGTTGTTTCTATTACTCTTTTATTCCAAAAAACGAATAAAAAATTACAAATAAAAAAAAAAATCGTTTTATTTGCTTACATTCAATATATTAATTATATTATTATATTAATTATAAGGTATTTTATTTATATACAATTTTGCAACAATTTCTATTTGAATTGCTTTTAAAATATTAATTTTAGATGCAGCTCTTTTACAATGCAGTGGATAATTTCAGATACATACATATACAGTGCAACTCTTGGCAGGGTCCTCTACCCATTTGTTCCCAATGCTACTTTGTATATCATACCTATGGGTATAGCGCTGTTGAATCTGTTGGCAAATAACTGATAATAATAATAAAAATTCTGTCCTGTTAACGTATTACAACAAAATATATTGACATAACTTTCTATTATGGATTTGCACATCACACAGGGTCTGCATTATCAACACATTCCGTTCCTCACCATTTTTCCTGTAAAGTATCAACTCGATCTTCAGCTCCTGCTTTTCATGCAAAGCTTTCTGGATGCACTGCTTCATCTGTTCCCCAGTGTCTTGTCCATATAAAAAAGTGCAGGCACATGACCTCTGCATAACTTCTGCTCTGGCAAAGCCTGTGAGCTCGCAGAACCCATCGGAGCAGTACACCACTGGGAAGGTCACAGGCAGCTGAGCATTACCAAGGACAAAGTTGCTGTCTGCAGGGAGAGACAAAAGGGATCAGAAGAGAGTTGTGTGTTGTGGGAGCACAAATATCAGGTTTGGATATTCTGTATTAGTAATCATGGACATACAGAAAATACTTTATAACCACCTCAGCTGCTTTATTTTACTTTCTCACATTTTCCCTCACGTGTCTACATTTCTATTATAAGTTTGTTGGTCCCCTGTAATGTCTCTTGCTATCTGCCTTAATCGTGCCCCTCTTACTCTTCCCCTCTCCCCTACAAATATCTCCTTATGCATCTACTTTACTCACCCACTTCTTTTTCTTCCCCTCTCTTATCTCTACAAAATATATACAGACAGTCACCATTAAACCCGGCATTTACACATGGAGGCTCCCTTCTTGATTATGTTATTGTATCAGATTTTTCTTTAAAAAAAAAAGAGAATTGTGAAAAGCTTATGTTAGTGCCAAAAGCTTACACACATATATGTGTGTGTGTATGTATATATATATATATATATATATATATGTATATATATATATATATATATATATATATATATATATATATATATATATATATATATATATATATATATATATATATATATATATATATGTGTGTGTGTATATATATATATATATATATATATATATATGTGTGTGTGTGTGTGTGTGTGTCTATATATATATATATATATATATATATATTCAATAATAAATAAGCACTCTCTGGACTTTGGCCATCTGTGTAAACAAAAATATTTATTGTGACGTTTCGGGACACCAAACAGTCCCTTCCTCTGACAAACAACAATACAAAATGGCAAAAATTTAAAGGTGAATAGAACCCTCCCCTACCAATTGTTCCAATCAGTGCACATATTGTATAAAGACAGGAGAAACAAACCCCCTGATAGGATAATCCTAAAGAAAGAAGCAACCTGATAGGCTGAAACCAAAGTGTTAATAGTGCAGCGTGAAAAAACTAAAGGAAAAGTGAATAAAATATTAAATATGGTAGAAACCTCAGATTAAAGGAGTATTTTGGTACCACCAGTGACGAAGTGGATAGATTTAAATCAAAGGGACGCTTTGACCCAAATTTCAATAATGCCACCATAAAGACGGTTACTAATTATCTGATTGACCAGATACCTAAAGAACCTACTGTAAGAAGATCTGACAACTTGACCAAAGAAGAGAGATTGGCTTGTGGGTCGCTACAAAAGGGCAGGTCCATCGTCATACGCCCTGCCGACAAAGGCGGGGGCATTGTGGTTATGGACACATCTAAGTACAAGACAGAGATTATGAAACAACTATCAGATAACAAAACCTATCTCCCTTTACCAGGTGATCCCACGGTACGTCTTAAAAAGAAGATTGATAACACTTTAAAACGGTGGTTAGATGATGGTCAGATCACTCAAAACCATTACAATTTCTTGAAAAGAGACTTTCCTGTGGTACCGATATTATATACACTACCCAATGTACACAAAGATATACAAAACCCGCCTGGGAGGCCGATTGTTTCTGCTAGAGGCTCTCTACTCCAGCCCCTAGCAGAATTTGTGGATTTCTACCTGCAACCATGGGTGAAGCAACAGAAGTCTTACATACGTGATTCAACAGATTTTATAACTCAAATCTTACAACTTACAGACATCAAACCATCTGACATTCTAGTCACACTTGATGTTTCAAGTCTGTACACTGTCATTCCGCATACATCAGATATAGCAGCAGTGGCCAAGTGTCTTAGACAGATACCATACATTGGTCCATCGGAGGAGATATTAATTACGTTGCTTGACATGTGTCTCTCAGAAAACTATTTCCAATTTGACAAGATCTATTATCTACAAATCTCCGGAACGGCGATGGGGTCAAATGTGGCCCCGTCGCTAGCCAATCTCTTTATGGCCGATTATGAAACAAATGCCATCAGAATTTTTGATAAACCAGAAATCAAATACTACTGTCGCTACATCGATGATCTGTTCCTAATTTGGCAAGATGGGCCTTTGACACTTGATGCTTGGATTTGGAGCCTCAATGAAATGAATAGTACCATCCAATTCAGTGCCACCACGAGCTTTGACATGGTTGACTATCTGTACGTGAGAGTTTTCAAGAAGGATACCCATTTGGGCACCAATCTCTATAGAAAGATAACCGACAGGAACTCCATTCTGCATGCTCGTAGTTGCCATCAACCGAACCTGGTCAAAAATATCCCTAAAGCACAATTTCAACGGGTTATGAGAAATAACACAGATGAAGAAAAGTGCTCCATCCAAATGGAAGAAATGACACAGCGTTTCATTGAGAGAGGCTACAATCGAAAATACTAGCAGAAATGCGGACACTGGCGAGCACCCAAGGAAGAACAGATACTTCTGAAAATCCAAAATCGCAACAGATGACTTTTCTAACCTCCTATACACCAGATAAACATCTGATCATTAAGACACTAAAGGATGAGTGGAAGTGACTTGAGGCTGACCACACTCTACCATTTAAAGCATGGAAAACGCCACGAGTGGGATACAGAAGGGGTCGGAATCTCAGAGATCTCCTGATGAAGACAGATCTAGCTGACAATACACCACCCACCTGGCTGGGGAGAAAGGCTGGCTGCTATCGTTGCCTTGGATGTGTCACTTGTAATGCAATGATCACCGGCACCCAGTTCCAACACCCTGAACGCAGGAAGAAATACAAGATCAAATATGCGGTGACCTGTACCTGAACTGCCCATGTGGCAAGTATTATACCGGAAAGACCACGGATGATGCCAGGACTAGGATGGCCAACCACAGATACAGCATTAGATTGGCCATCAAGAACGGAAAAACAGACCAACCAGTGGCCCGCAACTTCCTGGAATCTGGACACTCAGTTACAGACATGCGTTTTAGAATAATCGATCATGTTCCAAAATTGAGCAGTGGAGGAGACAGAGCCACTATCCTTCTACGAAAAGAAGCTAGATGGATTTTTAAATTGGGAACCCTACAACCCAGGGGCCTTAATGTCCACACAGGATGGCAGTGCTTTCTATAACAGATTATCTATTGACTTCAAGGATAGGGAGTCCACAGATCTGACGAGAGTCCATGGTCTTGATGAGAGCTCATGGTCCATTTGGTAATGCTTTATCTATCTTTTTACCTCTCTTTTAATTTGATTGAGACTTCAATCACTAATATTTAACATTTAATCATGTAAGATTGTATCTAAGTCTCTTGACAATAGATGTTGATTATGAATTTTGAATTTTGTATTCTGCTCCCTGGAATATGAGCAGCAAATGTTCCTCTACATACTTCTCTATGGTCTTCTACACCCTTCAGTGGTCCTCTATACATTTAATGGTATGTTTGACTCATCTTGGTGTTTTTATCTATGTTTTTAACCTTTCCCCTTGGCCCGCTGAGGACTGATATGGTTTATTTGACCACTCATATTGTTTAGTTATTTTCTCACTGGTGTATGGAGTTTGGTTATTCATACACTGATATATTGATATTGAATTTGGTACTTTTTGTATATTTATTTTGTATATTCATTTGGCAGGTGGATGAGTTTATACAAATTTTTGCTTTTGTAGAGTTCACATTTGGTTGACATGATTAGGGATTATTCTACAGATTCACTTCTTATAGTTAAGTGTAGAGTTTGGGTTCTGGTAGTCCCAGCTATTATATGTTTATTTGAGCTTTGAGGAGTCCACACGAATTGACAAGATTATTTATTTATCTAGTTTGCCTGACTTATGCTGGGACTATGTTTTACAGATCACTTATATAGGATTGTACTTTGTGCAATTGTGGTTGGTTAGAATTTTTTATCATTTTTGGCTTGGGGTGCGTGTCCCCCATAAACCTAGTGGTGTTCTTCACTATTTTATTTTATTGTATTAGCCTATTAGGCATTATCTAAATGGTGGGACCACATTAATAATATGCAACATCTCTGATTCAAATTCCATTGTTACGATAGCGGTCACTCCGTGGAGCAGCTAGAGCTGCTGCTACATACATAGGCACAACCACACTTGCCTAGCTCTTCCGTGATTGATTTGCTGACCATTGAGCGCTTAAGGTCTTGTATTGTACAGTTGGTCTCTTTACACATAGGTATTCAGAACTGCTTAATCAGTACATATGAGGGCTGTCATTTGAAGGGGCGGTCTGTATTTACCTGATGCTTCCCGTTCATTGGTGCGGTTGGACAACCAGGTGGAGCCCTGGGGAATAGCCTGTGGCGATTGGAGGCAAGTTAGATGGTTTGTTTATGGTTTGCTTATCGCGTATTGTGCTAAGACTTAAGGCATACCGCTCCGATCAGCTTGACTCTGAGTCAGCAGTACCAACACGGCTGCTACTTGCATTGCCCCTAGAATAGGGGAGGAGATAGTACTTTTGTGTGGAGCCAATATGTGTTCGGGCTCAGTTGTGCTGTGGGCTTCACTGTGTTTTTTTGGGGAGTTGTTGTCAGACAGCATGGGATGCTTGTCCCTCCTCTAGTCTCATTGTGCCTGCAAGTTTTTAGTGACGATCCGTTAGCGCAGGTGATTCACGCTACCCCGTTAGCTTCAGTTTTAAATCTAATGCTTCAAAATCTTTGTGGGTGGTAAATGTATTAGTTTGAACTTTAGCCTCATCTATTAACTTGGTTAATTGTTCATATTGTGTTCTCTCATATTCTTAGGTAAGCTTCATTAGATCTAAAGAGCACTTTGTAAGTATTTCTTGACATCTTAATACAAAATTTTCATCTGAAATGTGGAAGGAGGGGGTTATTTGAATTCGTAGTCCCCTGGGGATAAGTTTATTTTTAACATAACTTTCTAAACTGAATACCTCCCAAAATGATTTCACTTGTTTTTTCATTATTTTTGCTATACTTTTAAAAGCTTCTTCAATGTTTGTGGCTTGTGGGCATACATTTTCCACATTTAGGGTAAATACCCTCTCAGCTTCTTGTTTCCATTTGTCAAAATCTATAGTAGAGGATAAGTAGCTTGCCATTGCTACTAGTACTCTACACCAATAAATACCCAACTTCGTAAATGTGAATTAAATCACTGTAAAATAGAAGGAGATTAGGGAAAAATATAGGATTTGTGGCATTTAAGCCAGTGTTGAATTAAACACTATCTTAATCAAATATATATTGCAGTTAAAAATTAACACTTTATTAGACAATTATGCAAAGACAGGACAAAAAAATGCTGACACCTATGAGGAGTGTTGAGGAGATGGGTATTTTCAACTTCCACCCCCCCCCCCCTTTTTATTTGGTTAATAGTACTCCCAATTAGGTATCATATAATAAAACCATAAGGGCTAAGTGGACTAGGGGAGTGGTGATATTGGGTTAAATAGGTGAACATAAGCTTATAAATCCGTACACTGTATATCACAATCGGTCAGTTCAATCTCAATCATATCAGAATAGCAGACACACTATGCACTCAAAGGCGACCTCCTGCCTGCGTACTGCTTTGATTGAACAAAGTCAGACGATTTCTACCTAGTTCCCGATATTCAAAATTCACACACATCAAAGTTTAGACAGTATTTCACTTAATAATTAATTATGGGTTACACTTACAAACCGTTATTAAAAACTGTCACACTGTGTCTTTTCCAGCATAAGGAATGAAAAGTTTCTCCTCATTACTAATGTGCAGATGTTAGAAAGTGTAAGGCATATCAAGCTCATATAAACTATGATAGGATATATTTCTACCAGGCGTATAGACTGTTGCGGTGAACACTATTCAGCTATAATTTTCTGTCAGTGCTTTATGTGTACCAAGAGTGTATCAAATCTGTGCGTGTTAATACCACTCTATTTTACAGTTCTATTGCGCTATGGAGAAATTCCTGAGCTACTGCCGACTATGTTTCAAAAGCGGTAAATAGTAACCGCCATCAGAAGTTGTTTAACCCAGTCACGCAAGGACTCCCTTAGGCCACGCCCACCGACGCATTTCCATCACTAGTACGTGACTTTGTCAGGGCTAAGGGCCAGCCCAGCATCAGACGTTGTTACTTATACCCATCTGTTGTCAGGGTAACTCAATGTAGTTTGCGGAAGTGTTAGACCGCATTGGCATTTTAATTTGCAGTTAATACTGCCATCAATAGTAAGATGTATCTTTACGTTGTTAGCCAGATGAAAAGTTTTTAGTCGGGGTGATCTTAGGTATCAAAACCTACTACTTTTACTTATTTCATTCATCTAAATACATGATAGTTGATTATGTTAAATACCTACTAGAAAAATATATATGGGCTATTTTGCAAGGGAACCTCATATGGACCTACAGTATGTGAATCCAGTTTTCATTGTGCTTAAAGACAGAAAATAGACACAAAAAAAAACCGCTGGTATTTTCATACTTATGTT